>NC_056743.1:117551438-117663938 GCF_019279795.1 Protopterus annectens
AGGGACCTGGGGACCCAAGTTGATAGCAATCTCTCACTTGACAACCACGTGGCCAAAGTGGTTAGAAAAACATTTTATATAGCCCACCTAATCATGAAGGGATTCACATCTAGATCAGGGGAGGTCATCGTGCCTCTTTACTCAACCCTCATCAGGTCCATAATTGAGTACAATGCCCCTTTTGGGATGTACCTTACCAGACACCTGCAGCAACTGGAAAGACCCCAAAAGTACCTCACCAAGAGGATCAAAGGGCTCAAACAGATGCCATATGCTGCCCGGTTAAAGAAACTCCAGCTCTACTCAGTGGCATACCGCCTGCTCAGAGGCGATCTGTGCCTGACGTATAAAGCCATGTCCAACCCGGAATTAATGGACATGCTGCACCTCAGAAAATCCAAATCCCATCGAGCTACGCGCTTCAGAGACTTGAACCTCAGCACTGAAATAAATAGGACATGCTGGAGGGACAGATTCATAACCCAGAGGCTCCCTTCACTCTGGAATAAAATCCCAGTCCAGGTTAGGCAGAGTCCCTCATTGACTCTCTTCAAGAGGAATCTTGATGAGTGGATGGGGGTTCGTAGGTTTACCCCAGGTATCACTTCTGTGTCACTGTTAGACAGAGGCACAGTATACTAACCTCGAAAAAGGGCATAGCAAAATTAATTTAAAATGGGTGGCGAAAGCCAAACACACTCTGGCTAGGCTTATAAATGCCCTAGGGCAGATAGCCTAGTATGAACCTATGAACCTATGAACCTTTGTCATATATATCCTTCAACAGTTTGTGCCCTTTTACACTTTATAAAAACATGTTCAGTTGTCTCTAATTCACCACAATGTACACAGATTCTATCTTTTGTTGTCTTATGTTTCATGTTTGCCTCGACCAGTAACTTACTTATTGGTAATCTCCACACAAAAAAATTATACATTCTGCACATTTTTTTGTTTCTATTAATTCTCATTTTTACTGCTTTGATCTTCTCTTCACTCATATGTTTCCAAGGATAAACATAATAAAACTTTTCCATTTTTTAGGCAAGGCTCAAAGGACAAAACCACCACCATAACAGGTACAAGTATGCAAAATATGAAGGTAATGCTGCTCAATGCTAGAAGTCTAAATCTCAAAATGCACTCTCTCTCTCGAGGCACTAATAAAAATGCAGAACATTGATATCTGTGCAGTAACTGAGACCTGGTTCAAGGTTCCAGAGAGCACCCCTGCAATACCAGGCTACAACTCTTACCACACTTTTTGGCCACCAAACCAGGATCAAAACACTAAAGGTGGAGGAGTGTCCATATTCACCAATGATATTCACACCTCTAGGCTAGTTGCCCAACACAATGCATTCGAAATTCTCCAGGTGCAACTAACACTAGGTAAGACTGCAATCCAAACTGTAGCTTGCTACAGATCCCCCACCATGCCCCATGATTCTCACTATACCTTTCTAAACATACTGGAAAATATTAAGATACAACCTAAGATACAACCAAACACCCTAATACTGGGTGATTTCAACTACCCTGCCATTAACTGGGAAAACTACTCATGACCAACACCTTTGCCCAACAGTTCTTGGAATTCATAAATTCCAATGCCCTGGATCAACTAATCCATAGTTCCACCAGGGGCTCCAATATCCTGGATCTGGTCATTACCAACATGGGAAATCAATGCTCCACACCAGTGGTCACCCCCTCGTTGGTTAGGTCTGACCATAAGCTAATCACCTTTGACATCCACATCCCACCCCCACCCCCCAGTAAAGAAACATCCATAAAAAACTTCTCCAAGGCTAACTTCATGCTACTCAAGTCAGAAGTGACAATCTTCATGACACCCATGCACATGGGAACTGAAAGTTCGACTGATGAAGCCTACACTAAAGCACTGTACTAGCACATCCACTCATGCATGAATCATGCCATCCCAAATAGAGCCAAGACATTCTCCTCCAAAAAACGCAAGCCAATTTGGTGGTCCCCTGTCATAAACAAACTATACAATAGAAGTAAGAAACTGTTGCAGAAAAGAGGAAAATCCCCGGATGCAAAAAACTCCCTTACCAGCCTCAGTAAGAAGCTGAGATCCCTCATAAACTCCTCCAAAGCTAGTTACAAAAATAAAAGTGCCAGAGATTCCAAAGACAACCACAAGGCATTCTATAGCTATGTCAAGAATCTAAATGGCAATGCTCAGATCTGCTCAGAGCTACAACAGAATTACATTAAATATACTGATCCCAAGGACATTGCCAATATCCTTGCAGATCGATTCACTGCCAACCTCACCCCCCTCTCACCCCCTAAAGGGCCCATCTCAATACCAGAAGATTGCCAAATTCTAGTAATCATGGCCACACAGGTAAAAACTGCACTCTCCAAAGCTAAGAATACGGCATCCATAGGACCAGATGATATCCCGTCCTGTGTACTAAATGGACTACAAAATGAACTGGCACCTCACCTAAGTGTCATGTTTAATCATAGCCTCACCTCAGGCTTCATGCCCACTGAGTGACGCACAGCTACAGTTATCCCACTCCACAAGGGGGGGATCTACCTTGGATTCTAGGAACTACCGTCCCATCAGTCTAACGAGCCTGATCTGCAAGGCCATGGAACGTATTATCATGGAACTTATAAACAAAGACATTGGCAACCTTCAAACACTGGACCCCACCCAGTTTGGGTTTGTGAAGGGCCGATTGTGTCTCCTGAATCTGATTGATTTGTTTGAATCAGTCTCCAGAGCCGTGGATGAGGGTAAGGAGGTCCACACAGCCTATCTGGACCTCGCCAAGACCTTTGACACCATCCCTCACTCTGAAATCATAGATAAACTCACTAAGCTGGGCAAAACCCCTATGTCACTCGATGGGTTGCCAACTGGCTTACTGACAGAACCCACACTGTAAAAGTAGCAGACTCCAAATCCAGCTCCAGACAAGTGACAAGTGGAGTACCTTAGGGTTCAGTCCTGGGACCGCTCTTGTTTGGAATCTACTTCTCTGAAGTACAGGCCAACACTAAGGGACTCTGGCTAACAAAGTTCGCAGATGACTGCAAACTGGGAGCTATTATTGAATCCCCAAATGATGAGGATATTTTACAAAAGGGCCTTACAGAAACAGATGCTTGATGCCAGATCCATGGGCTCAATGCCAAGAAGTGTATAGTTATCCCCTTTGGGAAAAACCATATACCCATGACTTACCACATAGGTGGCAGTACACTAAACACTAAAAGTGTGATAAGAGACTCAATAACCACATTGCCACAACAGTCAGGAAATCCTTCTATGTGGCACACCTTATCACTAAGGGCTTTTTATTCAGAAAAAAGGAGGTCATTGTCCCACTGTACTCATCCCTCATTAGACCCATCATAGAGTACAATGCTCCATTTGGTATGTACTTCACAAGGTATCTGCAACAATTGGAAAGGCCACAGAAACACCTCACTAAAAGAATCACAGGCCTAAAACAGATGCCATATGCTGACCGACTAAAACAACTCCAGCTATACTCTGTCACATATTGTCTACTCAGAGGCGATCTCTACTTAACATACAAGACCATGTCAAACCCAGAGCTGTTGGACATGCTACACTTAAAGAAATCCCAATCCATCAGAGCCACATGCTCCAAGAACCTAAACCTCATCATCAAAATGAACAAAACATGCTGGAGGGATAGGTTCTTGGCCCAGAGACTCCCCATACTTTGGAATAGACTGCCTATACATGTCAAACAGAGCACCTCTTTGGCCCTCTTCAAAAGGAACCTTGACGACTGGATGGGAGATGGGAAATTTACCCCGGGGATCACGTCAGTCACCCTGTTAGACAGGGATCCAGGGAAGTAAATATTGTGAGAAGAAATAGTCAGGACATTGTTATGGCTAGGCTTGTATAGGCCCTAGGGCTGACAGCCTAGTACCAACCTATTAACCTATTATATTTTCATACCACATCCTTCTATTTTTTCTCTTTCCTATATCAATTTTCCATAGCAGTATTTTATCTTGATATAATTTCATGCCCATACAATGAACTTTTTTGCTTCTTTTTAAATATCCCAACTTTCCCCGATTACTTTGTTTCCCTTCTATGATTTTTTGTTAGTAACTTTTCTTTATCTTACCTATTTACTAAAATTTTATACAAGTTTAATGAAAAAAAATATACAATTGGGTGTAACAAGCTCAACCCTCCTTTGTTATTTACATAAAAAATGTCTCTCTTCACTGGGTTTAGTCTTGACCCCCAAATGAATGTAAAAATTATATTCATTAAATCCTTTTCTAATGCTAATGGAATTGCACATGCATTAGCTTAATGTGCAATTTTACCCAATATTATGGAGTTACTTAAAATACGGCTTTTTTTGTATGATAGCCTAAATGTTCTGCAAAATATGCAAATACCTCATATTCTAACTATAACATCCCTCCATTGCTGTTCTCTTAATTGTTCATTTCTAAGCTTTGTTCTTAAGATTTCTCTCTTCTTCATTAAGACTAATATCCTATATTTCTCCCAAAAACCTAGTCCTTTACTTTTTTCTTTATTATGAGTCAACCGTAACACCTTCAGTTCTTTATTGAGCATTTCTATCGTTGTTTTCATCCATTATGTATTCTTAACTGCTAACAATAAATCATCTGCATATGTAATCATAATTGGAATCATAAGTCCTTCTGGTGTCCAATATCTAGCTTTTTCCAATACTGAATTAACCACAGTGACTACTGCATTCATAATTAATGCAAATAAGATGCTGCTGGTTGGACAGACTTGTTTAATACCACTTCTTATTCAAATAGTTTCATTTATCTATCCATTGGCTACCAATCTTACATAGTTTTCCTTGTAAACTGACTTCAGAATGTTTATTTTATTATTTATGTTACACTCCTCCAGAATTTTCCACAATGCCTTTTGTTGATTTTTTTCAAAAGCTTTATTTATGTCTATTAATGTTTTTAATTATGTTATTCTGTTAGTGTCATCTACCAGTTTTGTTATTAATATTAGTAGTTCTTGACTTCCTTTATTTCTAGTTACAAAGATGTTTTCAAATAACAATTAACTTTGTGTGCTATTCTTTTTTTCTAACTATTTTCATAAACATCTTGTAGCGTATATTATTTACTACTAATGGTCTCCAATGTCTTACATCCATTTTTCTCTTTTCTTCCATATGAATTTCGTTACCCCGAGGAATATATTTTCATCATTTAAACCTTTTTTTCAAACCACTCATTCATTACTTCTAAGAAATATTCTTTTTGGCATCCTTGCATGCTTTTATACATTAAGTATTCAATTCCATCTATCGCTGTAGCTAATTCTAAGTTTACTCTCTTAAGTATGTTTTCTAATTCTATTATTGTACTTTTTTCCTCCATCCTTTTATTGTTTTCTTCAGTTAACTTGTTTAATTCTCATCTATCTTTTAATGTAATGTCACTTACTGAGAGTGGCTCTATATATATTCTTTAATTGTTTTCATATTTTCATCTTGGGTGTGACACCGGTGCACTGACCCAGTAATCAAGGAACCTCAATCCTCACCACTAACACCAGTGATGGAGTTGTACATTGGGAGGGATAACAAATATACACCTAGTAAAGTACAATTTCCCTTAAGAGCACACAGAGGTCACAGTCATTCGCAGGCTGGTTTCTCCATTTTTCTCCAGATCCCCAATAAGACTCCCCACTGGCACAGCTATAGGGTCCAGATCTCAGCCTAGTGGTCAAGCTAAAACCTTCAGCACCCTCTCTGTCCAACCAGTGCTTTATGTCCCTGCCCAAGTAGCTGACACACACACACACACACACACACACACACACACACACACACACACACACACACACACACACACATTCTAAGATACGAGTTATATACAAACACACACAGACACTCTTGCAAAAGGCTGCCACAGGTTCTCCAGCTATGCCCCTTCCTGCCAGTCTATAAGGTAGTACCAGCTGCTACCAACCACTAATATCAGCTACCAATAATGCTCTTACCAAAGGGTGTCCGATTATACTGTGCAATATTATCATCCAAATAGTAAGTGGATGAACAGCAAGGCTTATTTGGAGTGGCTTTGTACAATATCACTATATACATGCAATATAAATAAACTCTAGAGCTTAAATTATCTCTACACAAAACAGCCACAGTTGAAAGGTTTAAAATATTTAATAATAAATAATGAAAACACAAGTCAAATCTTCTCAATTCAACACAGTGCTAGTCAAGAGTTCAGAAATCACAGGAAAATGCCTAAATAATACTGTAGAATAGTCTGACATAAATATAGAAAACAGTTAGACTAAATCTGACTAAATTTCTATCCAACTCTAAGAGCAGCCACAGTTCTAAATAAGTGTACATACAGAGCAAAGGAAGAGTACTGGTAAGTAATGTTCTTCAGACAAAATACAAAATGGTATCTCTTTTTTCTACCCTTAAATTGATAACATAGTACTGCTTCACATTACATCATTTTTGACACTTCTCTGGTTTCCCAGGCTAAAAGAAACTCAGGATTTACATTTATTTTTGTAATGTACATCTGCAGGAGGCCACAGCAAAAAAAAGACACTATATATGTAAAATCTAGCAATTAACTATGGTTTCAAAATAATAGAAGGAATGTCTTAGCTTAGACATCTTGTCACAGAGCTCCGAGATAAACAGTCATACAATGCTTGACTTATCAGCTTTCTTCCAGCAGAATGCACTGTGGTTACATTTTTGAAGTTCAACATTTAACACAGTTATCTTACATTTGTGAACAAGCCTGTGGATTACATTAATATAATTTTAAACTGACATACAATTATTTACAAAATTCTATCTAGCTAGCCTGACAGCCTTCACATAGCTTCTCCCCCCCAGAGAACTCAAGCTAGCTTTTCAAGTGACCTTTGAGAAACATTGCTTGAGATGGTTAGGTCTATCTGAGTATACCTTACCTCATTCACTGTCTTGAGAGCCCATCGGCATTGGCATTGCTAACCCCACTTCGGTGCTGCACTGACATATATGTTTGCAACCCTAAGCTCTATCTTAGCAACTTGTCATTTTGCTGGCTGGCTTGGTGTAACCATGTTAGGGTATTGTGATCTGTAACTACAGTGAATTTTCTTTCATACAGATAAGGCTGACATTTCTGCAGTGCCGGCATTATGGCTAGACATTACTTTCTACAGCTGCATAGCATTCCTCCCTGGGTTGGAGCATACAACTGAGATCAACCACTGGGTGCTCTTCTCCCTCTGAAGAATTCTGGCTAAGTAGAGCCCCCACCCCATGGTTCAAAGCATCCACCTGCAAAACAAATTATTTGCTGTAATCTGGACTGGGTAAAACAGGGGGTCCTCCCAAAGCTTCTTTAAGCTTTTGGAATGCCTGCTCACATACTGTGGTCCACACTACCTTATCTGGCCTGTTTTTCTTTGTTTGGTCTATGAGGGGAGCAGCTATGGTACTATAACTGGGGATGAAATTTCTGTAGTATCCTGCTGTCCCTAAGAATGCTCTCACCTGCTTTTTGGTAACAGGTGCAGGCCATGCCTAAATGGCATCCACTTTGACAGGTTTTAGCCTGATCTTACCACTCTCCACTATATGTCCCGGGTGGGAGACCTCTGCCATACCCACTTGACATTTGCTTAGCTTAATGGTCAACCCTGCCATCTGTAGTCTGCCCAGCACCTCCCTGACATGTTGAAGGTGCTCTTGCTAGAATGGCTGTAGATGACAATATCATCTAGGTAAGCAAGGGCAAACCCTCCTGCTAGGATTTGATCTACCAGCCTCTGGAAAGTTGATGGGGCATTTTTCATCCCAAAGGGCATCTTTGTGAACTCATACAAGCCAAAAAGAGTCACAAAGGCTGACCTCTCTCTAGCACTGGGAGTCAAGGGCACCTGCCAGTAACCCTTGGTAAGATCAATGGTGGTAAGACACTTAGCCCCACCGGCTGCTCTAGGGCCTCATCTGTCTTAGCCATGGGGTAAGCATCTGACTATGTGAGTATTTATTTTCCTGTAGTCCACACAGAACCTGGTGCTGCCATCATTCTTTGTCACCAGCACCACTGGTGAGGCCCAGGGATTGTTGGACTCTTTAATTACTCCTAGTTCCACCATTTTCCTGTATCTCCTCCCTCAGGCTCTGTTTGACTCTCTCAGGCACCCTATAAGGGCCTGCCTAATAGGCCTTTGGGGTCCTGTATCCATCTGTTGCTGCACCAGGTGGGAGCACCCTGGTTTCCCAGTGAACATGCCCCAAACTCCTGTAACACTGCTCAGATTTCTCGAACTTGGGTAGGAGATAGCTGCTGGGACATTGCTACCCCTTCCACTGAGGTGTCAGTGCAAGCCTCACTGAGGAGATCAGTCACCAGATGTCCCTTAGACTCCTCCTGCAATCTACTGCAAATACTCAGCATAAGGGCCTCCCTGTCGTGGTAAGGTTTCATCATGTTAACATGGTACAATCTGTGTTCCTTCCTCATGCCCATCAGTTCCACCATGTAGTTAAAATCACTTACCTTTCTTACCAACTTGTAGGATCTCTCCCAAGCTGCTTGCAGCATGTTGTGTCTGACAGGAATGAGAACCATTACCTGCTGCTGTACAGCATACTCTCTAGTTTGAGCATTCCTGTCATACCAGACCTTTTTCTGCTGCTGGGCTTCTGCCAGGTTTTTCTGGGCCAAGCCCATGAGTTCCCTTAACTTTGTCCTGAGGTTTAGGACATATGCCACAACAGACACCTTGCAAGATTCACATTCACCTTCCCACTCATCTTGAATAAAATCTAGAGGTCCCCTCCTCCTATACCCATACAGCTACTCAAAGGGTGAAAAACCTGTGGCTTCCTGGGGAACCTCTCTGTAAGCAAACAGATGGGGTAAATACTTGTCCCACTCCCTCTTAAACTGGTCTGCTAATGCCCATAGCATGGACTTGATTGTAGAGTTTAACATCTCAACAAGACCATTAGTCTAGGGATGGCAGGGGGTGGTCTCTAGGTGCTTCACCCCACAGTACTTCCACAGACAAGCGAGCAGGTCTGACATGAAATTGCTACCTCTGTCAGTCAGTATTTCCTTTGGGAAACCTACTCTGCTGAAAATCTCGAAGAAAGCATTTGCCACCTTTTCTGCCTCAGGGTATCTTTTATCATATTCTACTACCACTAGGATATACTTTTTCTCTGTGGAACCTGGGGTACTCAGAGGCCCCACAATATCCATAGCTACCCTCTGAAATGGCTCCTCAATCACAGGCAAAGGCATCAAAGGAGCTCTTACCTTGTCTCCTGCCTTGTCTACCTTTTGGCACTGCTCACAGGTCCTGCAGTACCCTGTTACATCTCTGGAAATTCCAGGCCAATAGAAGTTATACATAATACGTTTCTTTGTACATTCTATGCCCATATGACCTGAAAAGGGAATATCATGGGCTATGACTAGAAACACCAGAAGTAGACTCTAGGCACTACCAACTGCTGTATCCTCTCACCTTCTAGCCCTCCCTCAGGGGTCTACTCTCTATACAGTAACCCTTTGTCCCAGTATGCAGATTCCCCCTTCCCTTTGAGAATCAGGCGCCTCACAAGATACCTGCCTCAGGCCTTGTAATGTAGGGTCTGAGAGCTGAGCCTGTATCAACTCTCTCTTTGTAACCCCTCCCAGGTCCCTTCCCACAGGAAGTCTGGCATCCTTGGACAACGATGCCTCACTATCAGCCTGGGTACTAGTACTCACCTCTACCTTTGCAGTCACTCTGTCCAAGGGAACATCAGTACCCACAAGCAGCTATGGCTCATCTTCAGTCTCACTGCTACAGGGTAGCTCCCTCCCTGAAGTAACCACCTCACCAGTCATGGCTGCAAGTGTGCGGTCTGACTGGGTCTCCCTCAGGCTACCAGACCCACATGCTTGTCTCCTAGCCTGTGTGTAACCACATTAACACATGGCACTGCCTCATCAAAATCCTTCCCTATCAGGACATCTGCAAGATGGTAGCGTGGTACCCCTGTTGTCTCAAGACAACCTCCTGTTGGCATTTTGTCTTTCCCACTTACTGGCTCTCTCACTTTTTGTTCCCCACCTTGGGTCTGTGGACATCTATATGCCACATGCACCACTGTTTGCCTTCAAAACATTTAATCCTAGGTCCTGGATGTGTACCTGGACTAGTGGCTTCCCCTACTACTGGCAGATTCTGTTGGGGATGTCTGGACTACCCACCATGGGTTCCTTTAGACTCATGAGCAGGACTGGGTGGTCCCTTTCCTGTGCAGGGATGCTCTGCTTGCTAGGTATAGGTCTCCCATCTTCCACGACTCATCTGAAGATGCACATTGTCTATCAGCTAACCAGATCCTGATGTCCTTAGGCAAAGTGCTAAGGGCTTGTTCCCTCACCAAAAGGGCTGCCAGCCCTTCACAAGTGGTGACCTGACATCCACTCACCCACCTATGAAAGTGCTAAGTTCAGCAACATATTCACACACACACTTTCATCTGTCTTGTGTCTATGCTCATGAAACTTTTTCCTATAAGTTTCCAGTGTCAGCTTAAATAATTCTAACAAACAATGCTTAACAGCAGTATAATTTAAAACATCATTGTCAGACAGTTTGGAAAGTACATTTATAGTTTTACCATGGAGTAAGGGGGGTCAGGAACTGTACCCAGAGCCTTTGGTCAACATCATACTGTTTACATACCCTCTCAACCATATGAAGGAAACTATCAAAATTATCCCCCTCTATAAACTGTGGAAGAAATTTACTGACCTTTTGTGCTTCTGGGGTCCGATTACTCCCTTCCCCATTACCTCCATGACTCTGGCGAAGAGTCAGCAACTCCTTTTCATGCTGAGCCTGCCTCTCCTTCTCCTCAGCTTCAAGCCATAGCAGTTTCTCATTCTACTCAACCTGTAGATGTCTCAGTCTCTCTGTTGCTTCCGTTTCCAAACACCTGGCCTCCACCTCAGGTCTCTTTAGCTCCAGATAGATTTTTAAGTCCTCTGCAGAAAGGTTGAGCTGTCCATTCTCTGAGTATTGTACATCTCCATGGCCAGTCTAATCACCCTCCAGATTGCTGTTTTCTGATGAAGCTGTGACCAAAGCTGCAATCATGTCTGCCTTAGTCAGGTTTCCATGCATCAGTCCCTTAAAGACATTAAAACATTACATAAAGTGGGGGGCTTTGCCCCCACACCTCCCAACTTTCGGGGCTGTGCCCCCTACACCTCCTCTACTTAAATATACCAACTCCGAGATCACACTACAGTGCCAAAAATGGCAAAGTGACGAAGCAGCCAAGCAACTTCTTTCCTAGGGAAAGAATTTGCTAATATGCCACTTCGTCATTTTGTCTTTTCGACATTTCAAGTTCAACCAAGACGCATTCGACAGAACCCGATATCCATATCTAATGTCTTACACTATTCTAATACTCCTAGCCTACAATGAATATTCTTCATGCCGTTGACATTAACAGCTAAGAGTCTCACTATAATGAATTAATTTTTTCTTTGCCCTTTTTCTTTCTCTTATAGTTACATTTTTGAACGTGTGTTTTCTGTCTTAGTCTTTTACCTCTAGAACCTCTTTTACTTCTTGCTTTTACCCATTTACTTTCTCCTTCATCACTTGTATTACTTATTTTTTCATTTATTCCTTATCTTTTACATCATTTATACTCTCAGTCACATTCATTGTTACTTTGGTATCATTCATTTTTCATTTTGCACTACCTCTGTAGTGTCTGATATAATTTTCTCCTTCTCCTGTTCATCTACTAATGTGGTTTCTTGTGTATGTTTCTCCAGTTCTCTGCAATCCATCCAAGAATAATCTATCTTTTCATATTTTACATACTTTTGTTTACATTTATTTGCTTTGTAACCCACTTTTCCAAATTTCAGTTCTAAATTGTACAAACACTTTCTTCTTGGCTTCTCTATTAAAAACCTGTATTATGTATAAGTTCCAAGGATAAATGTATTTTCTTTTGTTATATTGTTCTAGAAAATTTTCCATGTATTGAGCCTCTTCAACCAAAAAAAAAAAAAAAGTCACAAATGTATCCTTATTAATGCAAACAAAGGCTCTTACCTCTCTGGGTTCTATCCCCAGTGGTGATATGATGCTGTCCCATACTTCAAACTTGTGTGTTTCCTTTTCTACCTTACTGCTTCTCTTCACACAAAATATTTCTTCCAGTTTCTGACTTTTTTTTCTTCTCTTTTTCCCCTTCTCTCACTGTCTGTGCATACAATCTTTTTTCTTATTTTTTTTTCTCCTCCCCATGATGCTGTTTTTTCACTCTCCAGTTTGCTTTGTTCTATCAATTATTTTAGGTAGATATCCTACAACCCTCCTGGTTGGAGAATTGTAACAACACATTCGGTTGTTGAAATATCCATTGAAAAACAGAATCTGTTAGAAGATGTCCTCCAAATCCAGCATTATGCCATTTTCTACCTGCTTTTTCTCAAGTATCGCTCGGTTTGCATCACTACTACCATTTTCCTTCTTCCTCGCATCTTTTGACTCCTTCTTCATGATGTTAACTTTCACAGCTGTTCGATTAATAGCGCATTCAGTTTCCATAACAATCACCATGCTCTCCTTCTCCTCCATGATTCCTGCTTTTCTGAGCCTCCTTCGCACTTGGAATGGAAGACAGGAAGTGCCACACTGAACAGGGTCCCCATATGATCACTCATAAAAAGAATAGGGGAAGCACCCAGTGTCCATGCCAAATTTTGCCTAGTAGTAATAGTATGAATACAACCTCAGGTCTCTCCAGCAAACACGTGGATAGTCTACTGGGACTATGGTCAACAAAAGGATAAATAAAGTATAAATAAATAAACAAACACATTCACAGGTTGAGAATGTAAGGAAAATGTTATTTGCAGCCTTCCAGCAGCATATTAACCCTATGTAGCCTAAGACCCTATGTCATTGATAGTCCCCATAGGAATCCCAAAAGCGTAATGATGTCAGTGGCTATAAGTGTTAGTGGACTGGGGTAAATGGGGAGGTGAAGTATTTTAAAAAAGGAGACTTTCAGATATCATCATATTCAGTCTATGCCTATGCAGCCTAACAAATTCCTTCATTAATGCAGCAATAAAATTAGAGTGTGGGACAAACTGTCCATCAAGACAGAACAGGATACGATGGTTAGAAAAGTAAAAATCATGTTCTAGTACCACAGTTCGTGGAGAGTCCCTTAAACACTTAGAAAGGCTTAATTACTAACAAATCAGAAACTATGGACACCATCTGGTGCCTCTCCAGATTTTAAAAGATGGCATTAAGTTTTGTTAGTCAATACCTTACTTATGGGGTTAAACAACAGTATCCCACCCCAAATGTCTAGATGCTGCAGGCCAAATCCATTAGCCTCCAGGACATTAATAAAGCCCATGAAATTAACAATACACACACACACACACACACACACACACACACACACACACACACACACACATGCAGAAAACAACCCTTGCAGCATCTGAAGACACTTTCCTGTATTACTTCTCCAGTATAGTCTATCCAAGCTTTTAACAAACCTGACAAAAATCATCTGGTAGTTGGAGGGGGGCTAAGACTGTGAGCTGTACTCTCTGTGGTACTGGTTTAATTATCTCATCCCTCCTTTGCCTACTGTGTGACTTGAGCAAGTCACTTAACCAGACATTGCCCCAGTTACTACTGAAAAGAGACTGTATGTCCAGAGAGTGTAACTAGTTAACAAATGGGTCTTATTTTTTTGTATTATTTGGCATTAGTCCATACTTGATAGTAAGCAAGGACCATTACCCAAATTTTTTTAAGTTGCTTTAAGCAGTGCGTTTGGTCTACAGCTACAAGGTAAAAGCCTATAGGGCATTACTGCATTTCATTGAGGCATGTGTGAACACCTGCCTGTAGATCAAACTTTGAATACACTGTTCACTTAAGTGCACTGTGTTTCATTGTGAGAGGTAGCAGTGCACTGTGGCTTTTTTCTTTTTCTTTTTTTTTTTTTTTTTTTTTTTAACTCTAGTCCAACCACAAAGTTGGTACCTCTAAGTTTGGGGAGGGGACCAAGTTCTCCCATTGTGCAGAAGCAGTTTGCTTCCTGCAAAATATTTTTTTTCTGTTTTTTGAGTTAGAAATTTCAGAATTTAATACTCTGATCATCACTCACATTCCAGGGATTCAATAGAAAACAGAGAAACCAGCTCTAATTTCTACCAGTTCTGTTAACAACATACTGATTTCTTTAAGCTTTTCCATCACCTTAAACTGTTCTGCAGGTTGCCAGAACCAGGTTAGTAAATGTAGGATGATTTTAAACTCCATCATTTTGAAGAGATAAACCAGAAGTGAAACAGACCATTAGACAACACCCCTTTCATGTCCAGCACCTCAGTCATTGAAGTTACTTCATCTTGCAAACCATTCCCCATATTTTTTATGAGAAAACTCCCAGGAAAAATATTAAACTTCTTATATAGCTGACACAACTTTTCAAATTCTTAATGTTTAATTTGATTACACTTAAGTTCTATAAATCTTGTTCACTTTCAACTCCACAGACTTGAAATTCACTTTTCAACATACACACTGCTCTCTCTCATCCTTTATCAGTCATTTTATTTGCACTTTCTTCAAGGATACTATGAGTGCTTTCTTCAACAAACTACTGTCCTTCTCCCCGCAACTCTCCTCTGCCTCACTGTAACCTCAACAAAACTCTTCATATTCTCCATCCCCCAAAGGCTGCCTTCAGAAGTGACCATCACAATGTTGGGTGTGACAGTGTTTAAAGTCCTCTTAATAACTGGAGGTTTATAATGACATTATAAGACCTCCCACATTCCAGTATGCCTGCTGCTCCTGCGGCATCAGTGCAATATGCAAATGATCCAACAGAACAGCAAGCAAAATGAAACTGTGGGAAAGACTTATGCATCTGAGAAAAAATGGAATTAAAAACTGTACCCCAACTGCTCTGAATGCTGTCCTCATCCAGATATCTGTTAACACAAATATATCCATAGTAGCCTTCTTTAATAGCTTTATACAACATTTTAGTCTGTTGTAATATTTCATTCTCCACCAGGAGGATGACCATTTCCAAGATTATAATTTTTTCTCCACCCCTAAAACAAAACAGCAGCCATTTTTTCTGTTTTTTTTTTTTTTTTTAATTTTGTTTATGGAGACTCTGCTGGAGTAAAGCCTTCAAAATAATATTATTCGAACAACATGTCTTTGTAACCGTCAAAGCTGAACACTAATGTTACCACACTATGAAGAGAAACACCATCATAACATGGAAAATACCTCTCTGTTGATTACTCAGCAAGGAAGAATAGGAAGAAGCAGCTATCCTGTGTAAAATATCAGGCCTTCTATATACATCAGCTTCAACTACTTAATCCTTCAGGCATGCCAGATCCCACCACACAAGGAAGTATATAATGCCCCAGGAAGAACTTTTAACAACCCTTCTCCGCAACAAATTACCACCAAGAATACTTCTCATATGACTAATTACAAGAGGAATACAAAATATACTCCACTTTCAATCCTGTCCTGTTACAAAATAGCACTCAGGTGGTAAAAATGTATACAGACTATAAAATGGAAAAAAAGAGTAAACATTCAGCTATACAAAGGTAGGAGAGAAAGGCTTTGGCTATCAAAGGTAGAAAAGACATGTTTGGCTATTAGAAAAAAATATATGCAATTCTTATTTAAGACTTGAGAAAAAAGCTGAAAAGCTGGTGACTAGAAATACATCTGGCTAAAGTGGACAGCAAGGTTCAAGGCCAGTAGGTACAACCTGCACCGCAACAAATAAAAGCAACAAAGTGTTATCTTCTTGAGATAGGGGCCCAATTTGTCATTAAAATATATATATATATATATATATATATATATATATATATATATATATATATATATATATATATATATATATACACACACACACACACACACACACACACACACACACACACACACACACACACACGCACACACACACGCACACACACACACACACACACACAGAGAAAGACATCTGTCTCGCTATATTTTTTTTAATTAATTAGTTAGCCAGGACAGAGCACTGATCTACATGGTTGTTTTTCAGACTCAGCCCAGAAGCACTATCTTATTGAGTTACTCAGAGTTGTATAGCAGACAAATGGAGGCCTGGGAGAATCAAACCCTAAACTGCAGTAATTGGCTCATTGACAGCTCATAGCTTTAAATTGATACCTCTCAACAGTCCAGATTTTTGCCTAATGTTTTGGTCTGCTCAGCTTAAAATTTGTGTTTCTTTCTGGCAAATGACTGAGAACTGAAGTCACTAAATAATAATGCACAGCTGAGTTACAGACTTTACATCATTGAGAAACTGCATGCAAACACTTGTTAGTCTAGCAACTTTCTAAATTTCTAACAGCAATATTTAAAACGTGTCCCTATTTTAGGGCCTTTTTCCTGCAATTATTTTAGTGCAACAAATCTGGACAAAACCTAAGAGGTTGAGAGCTATCTTCTGTTCTAAATACCAGATAATACATTGGAATTATATCAGAGATGCTGGGAGGGGCATTGAAAAGAAAAAACTGCTTGCAACCCAGCTGAAATTCAATAAGTTATTAAATCTGGGCCAAACCTATTATCACCATGCAAGTGGAAAAAATACATATTTTATTGATAAATAGTTGAAACCAGTTGTATCTGGTGAAATTGGTCTTATTTATTAATGTATTTATTTATTTGCAGTTGGTTTACCAGGATAGTCCATTGGGCCAAAATGAACCCGTTTTCAATGGAGTCCTGGGGAGAAAAGCTCCAGACATATAGATTACAGTAGGTATTAGACATACTTAAACATTGTTAAAGTCACAGTAGGCAAATACAAATGCAATGCACAACAATTACAATTAACGTAAGTATTAAAAAAAACTGATGGCAGATTATAAGGGATTATACATAAATTCAAAATTCTACTAAAGTTATTTCATAAAGAGAGTTCAACATATGAAAGTGTAGAGTATTCTTACATATTCAGTAGTAATAAACAGGGAAGTGGGAGTTACGGATAATGAGAGAGAGAAATCAAGGGTGTAAGCAGGAGTCAGAGGAAATGGGGATGTTCAGTGTAGTTAAATAGGGTGGGAGCAAGAGCATTCCCACTGGGAAAGTAGATGTGAATGAAGAGATTTTTTGAACATAAAATGGTTAGAGGTAGTACGGATAGATGGAGGTAAAGAGTTCCAAAGGCGAGCTAACCCATGTGAGAGAAGATATTTGCCAGGTGGACGGGTTGGTTTGCACACTTCTAATAGATTTTGGTTGTTGGACCTTAATATTCTATCAGGTATGTGCATTTTAAACAATGAAGAGAGGGAGGGACAGAGGGAGGGGTTGAAAATAAGTTTATGAGCAAGGGATAGTTGTGTATAGGAGAGCTGATGGGGTAGTTCTAGCCATTTTAGTTGTTGGAGAGAGGAGCAATGGTGGGTGTAAAACTTTTGGTTGGTAGCAAACTTGGCTATTTTATTGTAGCAGGAGGAAAGTTGTTTTTTCAGGGAGATTTGTAGATTAGTTAGTAGTGGAGCTCCATATAGAAGGGAGGGAATAAGAAAGGAAGTAGAGAGAGTGATTTTAGTGGCAGTTGTAAGGTAGTTTTTTTGTCGATAGAGCATCCCTAGTTTTTGATGGTTTTTTTTAATATTTAGTTGTAGATGGGAGTTGAATTTTAGTTGGTTATCAATTTGGACTCCAAGTAATTTGGTCTCTGTCACTAGTTCCAGTGGAATGTTATTCTCACTAGTAATTGAGAATGTATTTGTATTGAGAGAGTTGAGTTTAGAGGGTGTGAAGATCATTAATTTGGTTTTAGTGGAGTTGAATGCTAGGTGATTTGTTTTCATCCATAGTTCAATGGTAGAAAAAGCATCCTGAGTTTGTTTTATGAGAGTAGGGATAGTTGAGGCCGTGCAGATAATGGTCGAATCATCTGCATATTGGATGATATTGGAGAGAGGGATAGCTTTGTGGAAATCATTTATAAATATATTGAAAAGGAGGGGACCTAATATGGAGCCTTGTGGGACACCAGTCGGGGTGTTAAGAAATGAGGAGGTTGCCTTTTTCCATTTGACTGTTTGATGTCTATTAGATAGGTAGCTAGAGAACCAGTTCAAAGTAGAGGAGGACAGGTTACATTTGGAGAGTTTGGTTAGAAGCAGACTATGTGATATAGTATCAAAGGCTTTAGAGAGGTCAAGTAGAAGGGTAGAGACAATTTGGCCAGAGTCTCGGGCGCTATTTACAGCTTCTAGAAAGAAGAGGAGGGCTGTCATAGTGCTGTGATTTGGTCTGAATCCATGTTGTGTAGGAGAAAGTAGGTTGTTATCTATGAGATATGGTAGGAGTTGAAGTTGGATGCACCTTTCCAAGAGTTTAGAGATGGGAGATAGGATAGCAATGGGGCGGAAGTTGGAAACATTGTTGTTATTGCCATCTTTATGTAAAGGTATGATGAAGGCCTTTTTCCAGATTTGGGGAACCATATCTTCTTGAATTGAGCAGTTGATTAGTATGATAATGGGGTAGGCAATTGCTTCAGCCGCTAAGCTAAGAAAGTAAGGAGGTATGTCATCAGGAGCATTGGTGCATGGTTTTAATTTCTGAAGGAGTTTTTGTATGGTAGATATGGGTATAGGTTTTAGTGAGAATAGAGGGGAGTGTGGAGAGGGGGTGTTAGGGGTCGAAGATGAAGAGGAGGGAGAGAGAGTAGGAGAGCAGGTGTATATTGTAGGGGTGGGGAAGATGTGGATGGAGTGAGAGTAGGAGAGGAGGAGGATGGTAAAGAGTTAGTAGATATGAGTGTGGCATTGGTTATAGTGTTGTGTTGAGTGTGGTTGGGGTAAGATGGTGGTGAGTTGGAGTGTGTGTTGTAGGAGAAAGAAGAGGTTAATTTAGAAATAGATTCAATGAAAAAATAATTGAATTGAGTAGCTAAGTCTATATCAGTGGCATTAGGGTTGGGGGTTGGGGTGACTGTTTTACTGGGATGAAGTAGAGTGGAGATGCCTTTCCAGAATTTTTGAGGATTTGTTTTGTTGTTGTTTTGAAGTGTGAAGAAGTAATTTTGTCGATCAGAGATGATAAGTTTTTTTACCCTGTTTCTAAGAGTTTTATATTCATTGTGGATGAGGAGGGTCTTATTTTTCTGGTATTTAGCCCAGAGTTTGTCTCTTTTCCGCATAGTAGCTAGTGTATTTTTGGTGAGCCATGGAGCAGTTTTAGTTTTTATTCTTTTAGTTCTTAGAGGAGCATGGACATCTAGTAGTTTTAGGAATGTGATGTTGAAGTGGGCGACAGCATCATCTAAGGGTAGTGTTTTTAGACAATTCTAATTTATTGTTTTTAGGGAGTTAGTGAAGGTAGATGGATTAAAGTCTTTATGATTACGTGTTGTAATATAGTTATGGGTATGATGTTGTGTTAAGGGGAGTCGGTGAGCGAAGATAGGTATATGGTCACCAAGGGGATCGGGAAGAGTTCCACTGTCTGAGAAATAGTGGGGATGAGATACTAAGATCCAGTCTAGGATACTGCTGGTGGAGAGATTTTTTGATGGGTGTGTAATAGAGTTGATAAGTTGTGAGAAGTTATGTAAGCTGATGTTAAGTGGGTTTGTGGGTGACTGAATGGAGATCCAGTTAATATTCATGTCACCTAAGATTATAGTTTCATTGCTAATGTTGTTGGTAAGCCAAGAGAGTATGTCTTCGAGTGTGGATACATTATCTCCTGGGGGGATGTAGAGTGAGACTATACATATGTGTTTATGTTTGTTAACTTGGAGTAGTGTTATGAGTAGTTCTGTGTTATTAAATTGAGGTGTGGGTTTGTTGTAGGGGGGTAACTGACAGGGAGGTTGAGTAGAGGAGAGCTACTCCTCCACCTTTTTTATGAGACCTGTCTCTTCTGATGATCGAATAGTTAGGTGGCAGTATTTCTGGGTCTTTTATATGGGGTTTTAACCATGTTTCTGAGGTCTTATCAGTTATATAGAGCAAACTATGTGATATCCTTATAAAGAGGAGATTATACTCACATGACCAACCATTCAACCAATCACTGCAGTAACACTTCAAATAAATAATAGTTACAACAATTCATTCAACATCTTCAGATTGCAGCACACATAAAATAGCAGTGCATGGCTAAAATAGTCTAAATAATATCGAACTGTGATTGTATGTAATGCTGCAAAATAGTTAATGCAATTATGTAAAATTAATGTGTCATGGAGTCCTTAATGATCCATTTACATATTCAGTATGTCATGTTGTGTGTATTAGTTAAATTATATTTGATCTTATACATACCTGCAAAAAAAGAGAAAAATATAGCTCTATTTATTTCTAATTTCTCCAAATCTTTTGGTTTCTAATACCATGATGGGAATGGACCCCATTCCTAACTCAAAGTATGATTAATGTTCATGAAATTAGTATTGTTTCAGTCTTTGATGTCAGCCAAAAGTGTTCTTCGCAGCACCCGCAATGTGCCCAATAATGACTCTTTCTGCAATTCGTATGGGGTTACATGGATTGGTAACATATCTAAATATGATTGTAAATTCTTTTTTATAAGGCCTGCTGCTCCTACTACTATTGGAACTGCCTGGGTATCTTTCTTCCACATTGCTCTTGTCCCTGCCTACAGATCCTGGTATTTTATGACTTTGTGTCTCTCTGTGAACAAGACACTATAGTCACTGGGTGTGGCGATTTCAATGATCAATGCTACTTTTGTCTTCTTTTCTTGGACTACTATATCCATTTTTCTAGCATCTATCTTTTGAACTGTTGGTAATGGGTGATCCCATGTGATATAAACTTCATCATTTTCTATTATAATTTGTGGCTCATGTTTCCAGTGTTTTTCAGCCACTTCAATACCATAATGTTTGCACAATCCCCAGTGCAACAGTCTTGCCACATTATTATGGCTTTCAGTATACAGTCCTTCTGCCATTAGTGTGTCACAACCAGCAACAAGGTGTGTGACTGTTTCCAATTCAGTTTTACAAAACCTACATTTGTCTGTTTCTCCCACATGTTCAATGGACTTTGTAAACCAGCATGTATGGAGCCCACTATCTTGGGCTGCGAATATTAACCTTTCATTTCTTGGTTTGAATTTGCCTCTCCTTAACCATTCCTGTGTTCTTTCTTGATCAACATGAGGCTCTTCCAGAAGTTTTCTATACTTGCAACTATATTTGTTTTTTTCCACATTTCTTGCCTTGTCATCTGGTCCTTCACCTTATAGTCTTTCTTTTGTTTTTTGGCACATTCAGTTGCTGCCTGTTTTTTTATCTACTTCTGGTTTGATTTCCATTCTTGACGGATGTCGATATTGCTTCTGCTAAATTAAGCAGAGAAGTCATCTTAGATTTATTCTCCTTATGTTTCAAAACTTTCACTACAATTGGATCTTGTGAGATCAATAGATATGTGTGGAGTCCCACGATTGCAGATGTAAACGTAATCAATTTCAAGAAGGCCCATCCCGCCTTCGGAATGGGGAATATATAATCTTGGTATACATTGATTTTTATAAATCATATGGTGAGTATGAAACATCCTTCTTGTTTTAATATCTAATCCATCCAACACTTTTTGGGGCCAGTCAATCACTCCAAAACTGTATGTTAGGACAGGAAGAGCAAATTGATTTATAGCTTGGATCTTCTTCCTAGATGTCATTGCTGTTCTCAGGATTAATTTAAGTCTTCTAAAAGTATTCCTTACTGAGTTTTATTCGCATTTGTTCATGTTTTATTGCTGATCCTTCATCAATTCCCAAGTATTTATATATTCCCTCTTGCTCAGGTTCTTTTATACTACATTCTTGTCCCAAACTGATGTTTTCCTGGTGCTGCAATGTTCCTGCTTTAAAGGTTGCTTTTGCACATTTATCAAGACCAAATAACATTCTAATATCATCTGAAAAAGTTTTGACAACCTGCAGCTGTGCTTTCATTTCCTCATCTGATGAGCTATACAGTTTTAAATCATAGACAAAGAGAAGATGAGAAGTCATTAGACTTTGTTGTTTTCTAGGAGCAAAATTGCAGCCATGGCTTAAGCTGTTATGTAAATAAGCTTAATGGATTAATGGCAAGGCAGAATAGCAATAGTGACAGAGAGTCACCCTGGAATATCCCCCTTTGAATGTTTATCCCTGGGATAATAATCTGTCCTTTATCATGGCTTAATTGCAAAGTGGGCTGCCATTGTTTTATGGTTACTCTAATGTAGTAAATCAGTGTAGGGTGTATCTTACACATTATTAAGCACTCTTTTATCCATGAATGTGGATACTATGAAATTATTTTTTGTAGTCAATGCATGCCGTACTTAGATTCCTCCCATTTTACAGTTCTTCACTATAACTTTATTTAACAACAAATGATCCTATGTTCCATATGACCTTCTTTTACTACCCTTTTGTTCTACTGCCATAATTGAGTTTTCTTCTAAATGACTCTGTCAGTGTCAATTATCGTCTATAGTTTGTACGTCATCGGAAGGCAAGTTATTCATCTATAATTTTTAGGGTAGCTTGCAGGTTCACTCTTAAGTAAGAGCATTGTTTTTCCTATTATATTACAATATTCTTCATGTCCAGTTCACACATGTCAAAAAACACTTGCAAGGTGTTGCACAAAGGGGGGCGGGGGTTATATGCACTATTCTTTTTAAATTTGTTACAAACATCTTGCTTGTCTACATTTAAATCATGCAGTAGACAACGTAGGTTCCGTTTTCTTAAAAAAAATTGAAATCGACTAACAGTCTGGTAATATTAGCAGAACTAATTGGTATGTAGGAAAAAACTTTTTTCAAAACTGAAATCACATCATGATGTGCAGGATTTAAATGTAGACAAACAAGATGTTTGTAACAAATTTAAAAGGAATAAGACATATAACCCCCCTCCCTTGTGCAACACCTTGTAAGTGTTTGGTGACATGTGTGAACTGGACAGGAGGAATATTGTAAATGACACCCACATGCACAACCTCACTGTGGAAGAACACCAGTCACTGTGTATTTTAAGTAAAAATAAAGACATTAGAGTAATGAGAGCTGATAAGGGTGGTATGATGGGGATTATGTGTACCAAAGATTATGTTAAAAACATTGAAGACATGTTGGTAAATGACACAGCTTATTCTGTCATGCATAAGAATGTAATTAACAACAGTTTGTTGAGAATAAACACTGATCTTTTTGATATGTTTTGCCAGGGTAGTTTAGAGCATGACACATATGAATATTTGCTAGTGGAACATCCCAGTATGGGAAGTTTCTTTGGGATACCGAAAGTACACAAATCAGAAACAAATACGCCCTTTAGGCCCATTATTTCAGCCAAGAGAACCAAGACAGAAAATATTTATTTATAGCTGGATTACATACTTAATCCTAAAGTGCAAAAAGCAAAGTCGTACCTTAGGGACTTCTAGCACCTTTTGGAAATTTTGAGGGACATTAACCTCACCCATGGTGATTTTTATTTTGTGTCTTTAGGTGTTAAATCACTGTACACATGTATCAACCAAGATGCTGGTATAGAATAGCTGAGAAATTACCTCAATGGGTACACTGACTTTACATACAGTAAAATAAATAGAGATGGCTTTCAGGTTTATGGCTATAGTTCTTGATGATAATTTTTTTTTAATTCAACCAAAGATACTAAAAGCAGACTTCAGGGGTGGCTATGGGGGCAAGGGTGGCCCCATCTTTTGCCAACCTTGTAATGGCCATGTGGAAGGAGAGATATTTGTATGTACATCCGCAAAGGTCCCACATTATTCTATATCAAAGATTTATTGATGATTTGATATTTATGTGGACTGGTGATGAGAGTGAATTTGAGTCCGTTGTTAGGGACTTTAATCACACCACAGATTTTTTGGAATTTTCTGTGGGAAGTTTTGGTAGGACCATTAATTTTTCAGAAATACATTTGGCTTTTGATGCGTCCAGTAACACCTTTGTGAGTATGATTTATAGGAAAGATGTTTTTGTTAACCAATATTTCCACAGAGATAGCTTACACCCTAGGCATATGAAGACAGGGGTGATTAAGGGGCAGTTTATTCGCCTCAGTAGACTTACATCTGATAATGGCACTTTTTTTCAAGAGGTCATCATGTTGACATTTTTTTTTTTTTTTGAACAAAGAGGGTATGACCAGGCTTGGTTAACCAATATACATAAGGAAGTGTTCATTCTGAGACAAAACACTGCCAAACCCATCATCAGGGGGGTTGGTGATGTACGTAACAACAGGAAAAAGAAGGACAACACAGTGTTCACCATTTCTTTCCCCATTCCCATTGTCAATGAGATGGGTGTCATTAAACACATAATTAAGGACAATTGGAAGGTTTTCATGGGGAACAGGGAACTCATACAGGTAGTCGGTGTAGAACCCAAGTTTACCTACAAGAAAATTAAGAGCATCAAAAATATTTTGGAAAATGGCAGTGGGCGGCACACTTTAGCACTGACTGATGTGAATAGTGTTCAAGGTACTTTCTTCTGCAGGAAGTGTAAACAATGTAAGTATATAAGCAATACATCTAGTACATTTATTACACATCTTAAATGGACTATTTGGGTCCACAGACAATTTACCTGTGAGAGTACAAACATAGTTTATGTGGCAGTATGTGGCTCTTGTCCTAGTTACTACATAGGAAAAACCATTAGATGTTTAAAGAGTAGAATATATGAGCACACACTTGCTATTAAGAAAAAGGACTTTACCAATGCTTTAGCTAGGCATGCTATTCACTGTGTGAACTTTAAAAAGTTCACCTTTTCACTCATAGATTATGTTCAACAAGTGGATTATATAGGGAACACCAATTTGATATTAGAATGCAAGGAGTCATTGTGGCAGATGAGTTTGGTAGCAGACAGAGCCCCTGGTCTGAACGAATGCATTAATATTAAGTGTTTTTTAGCAGTAAAATAATATTCAAATCACAATAATATGATGATGTGTTTATATTAAGATATTTTTTATGATGTTTTGACATTCAAAGCTGTTTGGAAAACAAGACAGTTTTTTATTTTTATGGTATGATTTTATACCTTTTATTTAAAGTACCATGAAAGTCATGTGATGTAACTTATAAGAGGAGTGTTTTGAGAGGTTAACTTTTTTCTGAAGAAGTTCATGAAGAATAAATTTGAACAAAAGTGCTAAAGAATTCTTTTCACTCCTTCATTCCATCTGCAGCTTTTGGTTTGAGTTTCACTTTCCAGTTTGTTGTGTGCTTATATGTTTTTGTTCCAGATAAGTAACTGATGCTGAAATCATGGACTGAAACTAAATGCCAATGAATGCATTATTGTATCCTTTGGAAAGTCATCTACCCCAAGGAACTATCACATTTACAATATGCCTCTTAGTGTTGACCCATTTGTTCAGGATTTGGAAACTTATGTGGACAGAAACCTGATTTTTGACCAACATATGTCAATTATTATAAGTCCTTCTATATTACAAAGTTTCTAAACAAGGGGATTGCGTCTAGATCTAGGTACATCTTTGCCTCCCTTTACTCAGCCTTCATTAGGCCAATCATTGAATATAATCCCTCCTTTGCCATTTATCTGTGCAGACACACGCAATAACAAGAACACTCACAGAGATACCTTACTACAAGGATACAAAGCCTAAACATGTACATAGACAGACTCAAAGCTGTGCCACTATACTCGGTATCCTACAGACTGCTAAGAGGTAACCTGCATCTGGCGAACAAAGCATCCTACAACCAATTTCTGGTGAGTTTACTGCTGTGATGGATCCACACAGTCTACCTGGTTTTTGTTATGTCTCGAGCCACATACCACTGTGTATGTTTAATTATTGCTAGATCTGACATGCTACTACCTCACTATATGCTGCTAATATTGTAACAATACAATATGCTTAAGAGCAGGCCTTGCTCACGGATTACTGGTATAACTGAACTTTTGTTGACCTGTAAGTTGTTTATCAGCTTAAAAGATGTTTACCAGAATATGGGGGATTCCAATGAGGAACTATATCACAAGTTTGTGAGCTAACTGTTCTTTAGGAAAGGGAAGTAAGGCATAAGACCAGACATTACGAGACTTGTTTACCCTATTGTTTGTTCAAGACTATAAAAAGCTCAAAGGCTAAAATGGAAATGAACATCATCCGGATTTGATCACAGCACCAGCCTGAACTGAGCATAGAGCCATTTTGCCAGTGTCGGCCTTGCTTTGACTGAACAGATAGCTGCACTGGATAGGATTGAAGTCTCCATATCAGTGGCAAAGATGATTTTGTTTATGCATACGCTTGTAAGTACTTGATTTATTAGTGTTTCTGTTTAATTAGTTTTTTTTCTTTTTATCTACTAAGTTGTGTTTAATAAATTGTTAAGCCATGGTGTCTTGCATCATTCCTAATTCTGTATTAACCTCAGACTTTAAAGTAACGACTAGTTCAACTGCACATCAGCAAGTTAAATGGCATCAGAAATACTCAGTCTAGGGATCTAAATCTCCTTGGAAACATCTACAAAATGGTTTGAAAGGACAGGTGTAGCTCACAGAGGATACTGCTGCTGTGGAACAGACTCTCCATCCACATAAAAAATTCATTCTTGCCCATGTTCAGCTCAGATCTATGGATGAGAAACAGAAAATTTACTCCATGGGTCTCCCTCAAATTATCTGTGGTACGATCCCAGTTATCATTAGAAATAATATATAATTATTGATCATAGCATGGGTAAAGGCAATATATAACCAAATGGAATACACTATTTCAAGCATAAAAAGGGAAACTGGAAAGGCTAAAAATGGCCTGCAAAGGCTGCTAGCCAAGTACTTACCTATGAACCTATAAAAGTATGACAAGGCATAGACGTTCAAAAGTTTATCAATGACTGGAGCTAGCAGGAAGGTGCTTCTTCATTCAAGAGGTAGCAAATTAATTTTGTTAACAACAGTCCAATAGTGTTCTGTTTTTGGTGCAATTAAGATGAACCTACCGACGTTATTAGATATCAGCTGAAGGAATTTGAAATGCTTAACGAAGGTGTGATCATTGATATGAAGACCATATTCAAGGATGAATCCTTGCTCATTTCTCCAGTAGCTATTCTGTCCTGGGTGGCTTTGAAAGTGAGAGATGTTACATGTCCAAAATAGTTTATTCTGACCTTTGTTTTTGGGACATAAAACTGGAAGTTTAGGCTTTGATCCAGCCAATCACTGAGGTATTTAAAGTTTACAGTGGTCTCCAAAGGTTCTTGGTTATTATGTTGCATGCTCCACTGTTTTGTGATTCTGCTGAGTTTGTATTCTGTCCTATGATGAAAAGCTTTTTGTTTTCATGTTATGGATGATTAGTCGGCTTTTAGTGAGCCACCTGGGCAACAGTGTAAGATCTTCTTCATGGACTTTCTTGATGGAGTCAGCCTTATTGCCAGCTCTATATTTGACCGTTACATTTGTGTACAGTATTCTATTGCTCAGACGGTAGTCTCCGGCAGGTTGTTGCTGAACAAAGAGTAATGAGGAAAAGATTGGCCGTTACATTTGCGTACAGTATTCTATTGCTCAGACGGTAGTCTGTGGCAGGTTGTTGCTGAACAAAGAGTAATGAGGAAAAGATTGGCGGTTATATTTGCATGCAGTATTCTATTGCTCAGACGGTAGTCTGTGGCAGGTTGTTGCTGAACAAAGAGTAATGAGGAAAAGATTGGCCGTTACATTTGCGTACAGTATTCTATTGCTCAGATGGTAATCTGCAGCAGGTTGTTGCTGAACAAAGAGTAATGAGGAAAAGACTGGCCATTACATTTGCGTACAGTATTCTATTGCTCAGACAGTAGTCTGCGGCATGTTGTTGCTGAACAAAGAGTAATGAGGAAAAGATTGGCCGTTACATTTGTGTACAGTTTTCTATTGCTCAGACGGTAGTCTGTGGCAGGTTGTTGCTGAACAAAGAGTAATGAGGAAAAGATTGGCCGTTACATTTGCGTACAGTATTCTATTGCTCAGATGGTAATCTGCAGCAGGTTGTTGCTGAACAAAGAGCAATGAGGAAAAGACTGATATTTAACGAACTCGCTTGGTAAAGAATGATGGGGAGAGATGCAAAAGCCTATCTGGACTATAAAATCGGTGAACTAAAGCAAATGATGGCTACTGTCACTGAAGATAAGAGGTAGCAAGGTTCTAAATTGGTCATATTAGAGGTTTTTCGTCAGGTCGAGTGGAGTTCATACTTCTCAACTCTCCAGATTTTCGCAAAATGTTCAGATTTTTGCCTCATATTTTTGGCACGTTCCTCATAAAGTTTGTGGTTTTCTGACAAATCACTGGAATGATGTGAGGATTGAATTTACAAGTTAATGACATACATTTGAGTTTCAGACTTCGTATCCTTCAGAAAATGTATTTTAACACAAACCTTGTTACACTAGCAACTTTATAAGTTTATAAGCGCAATATTTAAAATTGGTTCCTATTTTTGAGCCTTTGTGCCCCCATTTTGTCATGCTTTGTCCAGATTTCTTGCATTAAGAGGTTGACTGGTATGATGGAGCTGCTCTTGTTAATAAGCCTGTGTCCATGTTTAGTAGGATATCATTACGTGTGCATTTTGCTGCCACTGACCGTGTACATAGAGTTCCATTTCTGGATGTATTCTGTGAGCTTGGTGAATATTATTTTTCCCAGTATTTGCTTAGGCAGGGAAACACTAAAGTTGGTCTGATGTCTTTTGCATTGTCTGATTGTGAAACTTTAAAAATAGATTCTAAAATGGCTTACTTACAAGGAAATGACAGTCATTTAAGTCAGGGAAATGACAGCAGTAAGTGTTCTTGAATACATGAATAAAGCAAAAGAGAGACAGAATACAGTCAGCACTGTGGGGATTGAGGGATATTTGTTCTAGAGACAGTTCATTGTTTTGCTTGTTATTTTTTTTTTTAAATGTTGGAGGGGGGTGTACAGTTGAGGCTCCGAAGGTATGTTGAGAATTAGATGGAGTTACATGAGGAATATTAAGAGAAATTTTATGAAAATCATAAGTGTTGATGAAGCCTGGTTTTGTATGGATAATATTGTACTGAAGCAGTTTGCATGGGGTGTATCCAGTGATGCAATTTCTAATACTCCAAATCTGTCTGAGTTTTTCAATTATTTTTTGATGATATGTTTGTAGAAGGTTAGTTTTATGTCTTCAGGTTGCTTCTTCTGGGGCCCATATTTCTTAGGATGATGATGCAATCCCTGCTTTCCTGCAAAAGGCATTGTTTCCATAAATGCTGGGCCTTATACATTAGTTTATATAAAGACTAAAGTTGTTTGGTAATCCATTGGTCGACATTGGCGTTGATGAGGGATGAGATGTTTTGGAAGATGTATCTTGGAGAGAGTGAAGGTGCTGGTGATCGCAGCAGTGAGATGGCTGGGGGTTTCTGCAGAAGAGGACGTTTTCCCATTTGAATCTATTAAGTCCCATTTTAGGGGCTGTAATGCTGTCTTCAGTTTTGAGCTGAAAGTCTGCAAATACAAGAGAGGAATTATAACTGCTAATTATGAATTTGAATGTAATCAACAAGTGGTCATTAAGAGAAGGAAGATGTGTTTTAGATTGTTTATGTTGTGAGGCATACTCATTACTGACTATATCTACTAAAGAATGTTTGCCACAGGGGAAGATGCATCTGTGGTTCATTGAATATTTGCAGATTCTGGTCAGTCGGGAAGTCCAGAATGTCTGAGTTTAAGGGACTGAGGAAATTAATGCTAAGTCATCTAGAATAGCATATCATTTGGAAGGGGGCATGTGTTAAAATGTTGGAAAGTAGTTGTTTGAGTTTAATGCAATTGCCTGGCATTGAAAGGCAAGTCTAGTCTAGAGTAAAAGTATGTTTTTTAGTCAATTGAAGTCATAGCAATAGTCGGGGAGGGGTCATTGTCATTCTGGCAACTGTTTGTGCCACTAGGTTCACTTTTAGGTTTACTTTTAATGAGAAGAGTTCCTCCTCTCCCTAATTTACCAGGTCTGTAGCTGATTGCATACTTGTACTTTAGGAAATGTCAATTTAAAATTAGGAATTCATGTCTATACATGTTTCTGTGATGACAACTGTGTCAGGATTTGGCTAGGAAGGTGTGGAGTTGCCTTACTGTAGGTTAATAACCTCAGCTTTAAGTACAGCAACATTTATTTGAGTCGGTTTTAGTACACCTGAGACATCTGCTCCCATCTGCTACTGATATTAGACATTAGCGCTAGTGGCTGCTACCCATGAACTCACTTTTTACACTTACCTTACTGTACCATATAATGACTTTGAAAAGAAATGTGTGCTTTCTGTATGACTTTACAAGTAATTTTATTACATCTGTGCAGTTATATAATCAAACGACTAACTACTAATGTATACTTTCTCACTCTAAAACTCTCCTTCCTTCTCACACTACTTTCTCTTTCTACCGTCTGGGAACTGACAGGAAATTCAATGCTCTAAAATATTCCTCCTCACTATACTACTTTCTGTCCCTCCTGTCCTGACATGCATATCTCCCAGTAACTGTCTGGTCTCCTGGTCCTCAGCTGTTATATGAACACCTTTATTACTGTATAACAATACAAGGATTCTGTTTTACTCTTATTTTATAACCAGCTAATAACAATTTATTCCTCTCTGAGACATTCTAGGGTTTGTCTCACCACTGGTTCAGCCTTACACCACAATGCAAGCTCTACTACATATGGTTAGCAATGGCCATAGTCAAGGAATTTCAAGAGCCCTGGACTACAATCAAGCCTCTTAACTAGTGAAACATTAAGTATGTCCTTGCTTACTGCATTCTGAACTGTTTTACTTTTTACTGGCTTCTGCTTCCACCAGAACTCATAGCTCCCTCTTAATTCCAGGTCCCAGCTTCTGCCAATCAATCATCTCCTACCTCTAGCTGGGATTCAGCTATTGTTAACAATAAGTAAACTTAACTGTTTCTTGGGATTCCTTGCCCCATACCCCACATTGAAGTCTAGCCAAACTAAAGTTTTATTTGGTCAATAATTTACAATTGACCTTGGATTCTACAAAGTTCTTTGCTGTACTATAACAAACCTTACCAAACATTGATTGTACTGATAGTTTTTTGCGAGCCATCCCATGCCAGTTCAGGTGTAGCCCTACTCTGTTCACCTACCCTATCCCCATTCCCACCCATCCCTGATTTCCTTACATTTATACTCTTAAGGGCACTCCCACAACACCACATTATTCAATCACATAACTCTAACAGCATCACACTACAATCCACACCCATTTCACCCTATCTTTCTTACTCTCTAACCCTTACACATCCATTTGCAAACCCAATACCTTTTTCACCCAAGGTCCTACCAATCAGCTATGCATCTTACAAATCTCACTTTAAACATACACCATATGGAAATTACTTCCTAACAACACTAATAATACTAGCACGTCTGACTACACATCATTAGAACAGCCCACATATACTACTCCATCATTCCACTACCACTTCTCTTAATAAAAACTCAACCCCTTGCAACTTCTCCATTAACCCATCTTTTACTTATATTTTATCTTACTCATAATCCCATACTTCCATACACCTAATCCAAAAGATGTTCCTTAAACATGATAAACATATAACCAAACTCATTAAATCTATCATTGCTACAGTGGCCAAACTAATTCTTTCTGGAGATATACATCTTAATCCTGGCCCCTCAGATAACAATACCTTTATCCTAATTTAAATTCATCTAACATATTGCAACAACCTAGAAAAGCTTCAGATCTATTTATACCAAATATAAATGTTAGAAGCATCAGAAATAAGGTACATGACCTTCATGCTTATCTCTCCCTATACAGATCTGACCTACTTCTACTTACTGAAACATGGTTAAAGCCAAATATCTCCAGTAATGAGATTCTGACCGTAGGCTACAATATACTATGCAATGATTGCACAAACAGAAAAGGAGGTGGCATAGCATTACCGTTAAAAAATAAACTAAATGTTGAAAGTCTAGATATGACCACACCCTCCATAGGTAATATAGAAATCTTACTTGCTAGACTACAAATTAACCCCAGAAAACTTATAAATATTGTTGGATGTTATATGCTACCTGGGAATAACATACCAACCCTTGAGTCCTTACTTGACTGGGACACAGAACTCCTCCCTCAGGAAACCATCATCTTAGGAGATTTCAACATTGATTGGCTAACATGTATATCTAAAAATCCCACCAACTTCACTAACATTCATGGATATTCCCACCTATCCAAACTCCCAATAGAACTGACAAACTTACAAAGAGACAGTCCACAATTGACTGGATCTTAACAAACAGACCAAGCTGTATCAGTCATGCAGGTGGTCTCTCAGACAGCCTTAGTGACCATTTACCAACATATGCCATTAGACATTGTATTTGCAATGAAAAACCCACCCTATATCAATTAATGAGAAATAAGAAAAACTTTAACTTTCTTACCATTATCGCAATACTATAACAATGTGACTGGACACCACTAAAGTATCTCACCCTCAAAGAACCTGTTCAGTACTTTAATTCTACATTTTTAGATATCTTAAACTCACTGGCACCCTGCAGAGCAATATGTATCAAATCCAACTGTGCTCCATGGGTGTGCAAAGAAACCAGATATTTGCTGAAATCTAGAGAAAAACCTGGACTCACTGGCAGAAAACGAATTCCCACATTGACAAGCAAGCTTATCTGGAATAAAGAAACGTTTGTAAGAAAAAGTCAAATTAGACAAAATGAACTACTACCAGAATATTCAATCCAAATATCAAAATAACCCAAAAAAGTTCTGGTTATCCATTAGCAGCATACTTCAACCAGGAAAAATCAGGTACCCCCCCCCCCAAAAGTACAGATACTTTAACAAACATTGCCTCTCAATTCAACACCTTCTTCACAGAATCAATTATTGCACTAGCTAATTCTCAAAACTGCCCCTCCGCTAACCAGCCACTTAATTATCCATTCATTAACAATGGTTTTACCCTTCAACCTGTTTCTACTATTGCAATTAAAAAACTTCTAAAACAGCTAAAATGAACCACCTCAGCTGCAGACAAACTTACAGCTGAATTCTTCAAGATAGCTGTTGATGCCATTGCATACCCAGTATCCATTCTAATCAATCATTCAATCTCTGAGAATCTAGTTTCCACAATCTGGAAAAATTCCTACAGCATCCCACTCCACAAAGGGGGCAATTCAATTTACCAAATATCATCCCATTGCTATACTATCTCCTCTATCCAAAATATTAGAGAGGTGTATACACTCAACTCATACACTACCTTAATGCCAACAACCTGCTTACTTCCACTTAGCATGGCTTTAGACCCTCCCACAGCACCACCACTGCATTGATGACTTTTGCTCATTCAGCAAGCAATCACAGAAATAACGAACACTACATATCTGCAGTCTTTCTTGACCTCTCCCAAGCAACTGATATGATCAACCCCTCAAGGCTTTTAACAACTCTATCTGAACTGAACCATAGCAAACAGACTATTATATGGTTCCAAAGTTACTTAACAGGTAGACAACGAGCAATACAGTGGAGACAAGAATCTCCCCCCTATTACCAGTTACTTTAGGTGTTCACCAAGGCTCCATCTTAGGCCCATGACTCTTCTCTGTCTTCACCAGCAATCTCTACACCTCAACATTACCTGCCTCTGTCATACAATATGCTGATGACTCTATATTAATCTGTTCCTCTCCTTCCCTCCAACAACTATGCCTGCAAACACAAGCATTTCTTTCTGTTGAACAATAGGTTATCGAATCACAACTAATTCTGACCCCCAATAAGACCAAACTACTCATTTAATATCCTATTAATCACACCTCCCCCAGACCTTCATTTAACATCATATCCAAAAATAACACTGCTATATCTCTAGTCACTGACAACAACTCTTGAAAGTTGAGACCGACTGCAGTATGAAATTCGACACCCATGTCTCCATCACCATAACGAAGGTACTTAAAATGAATGGCATTACATAGAAACAAACACTTCCTCACAAAAAACACTAGAAAAAATAGCACAAACACACCTCCTTTCCACTCTTCCCTATGCTTCACCCCTCCTCATCAACCTCAGGAAGTCTGAAATAGCTAAACTTCAGACCAAAATTACTAAGTTTGCCACCAACAACACAAACAGAACTCACCACTGCTCAGCCCAGAAGCAACTTAAGTGGTTGGAACTTCCTCATCTTCTGCTTTACAACCAGCTCATATTAACGCACAAGATTCTAAACTATCCTAACAAAACTCTTGCCCTACAAAACATAATCCATCCATACTTTTGCACTAGGGTACTTCGCTCCAATACAACGTTCTCCTTCACGTAACAAAAGCCTACAATGTAGCAGGAACTTCCCTTTATATGATTTACAAAGCTAAAATATAGAACAATCTACCCACTGACATCTCCAATATCTCTCTACCTTAGCTGAGTCTAAAAAAGTCTAAAAACACACTTAAAAGCTTCTTGGAGTTTCAACTGTGACACTCCTGACTAGTCCACTCCCTCCCATGTCATCTGTTAACATTCCCAACCTCCCTAAGTTACAGTCCCAATATCATATATCTACACTTTCATCTTCTTATCATCCCGTACTAAGAACATTCTCCTTCACATAACTTCTGCTACCTATCTTCCCCTCCCTCGCTAACTGTATATTTCCCCTCTACAATAACAGCAAAATGCACTAATATCCTATATGTTGCGCTCTGCACCCTGCTACTTGTATCTACAGCTAAATGATAACTTTCCCAGCACCAGTAATTATATCTCTGTATCCCAGCAGGACTTGTACAGTGTACATACTTTTTTATCCCTAGCAGAAACTGACTTCATGGCAAAACCTACCATATGTCTCAGACTCTTATAAATGTTCTGTTTGAATCCTAATATACATTTGATGTACTGTGACAAATGTTAGTAACTAAAACTGTTATACTCTCTCTCTATTTATCTATTGTGTTAAGTTCGAAGTGCATTGCAAATGTTTGTCTAATCTGTAAATACTGTTGCACGTATCATTTTGTGTTATATGTAGAGCTTTTCTCCCTGGGCCTCCACCAAAAAAGGACATGTACAGTCGGACTTTCCCGGTAAACAAATGTAAAATAAAGAAAATAAAATGTAATCTAAGGAGGCCAGGGTTGGATTCAGCATAGCTTCTGATTAGGAGAAATGTTAATCATATAAGTTAGTCACATTATGAATTTCAGGAATTGGGTAGAAGAGGATCAGTATAGAGTATTTCTGTAGTAATGGCAGAAATTATGACACATGCTGATTTTGGTAGGTAAATGTTGACTATGAATATGGGCGTTGGATTAGCCTGGTTTGATTTTTCTACTTGAAGTAATCTGAATGTTTCTGTGTTTAGAATAGATTTGTCTATATGACTGCTGGTGGGCTGGAGAAATGTTATTCCTTCGGTGGGGGATGTAATGGTTAGAAAACCCAAATAAAGACTCCTTATTCCCAGTGGAGTCATCATTATTTTGGAGATATTAACTGTTTAAAGTGCACTGATTTCCTTTGGAGCTACAAGTGGGTATTGGGAGTAATCTTAGTGGGGGTTTAGTGTGGAAGAATATTTTAAGAAAGAAGGGAGTACATTGAGAGTGTCAAAGCTTTGTTATAGTTAATGGAATTCAGTTGAGGTACAACATTTATAAGCTATGAGTGTAATTGTTCGTAGGTTCATAGGTGTGTACTAGGCTAATGGCCCTGGAGCCTTTATAAGCCTAGCTCATAGGATTACCATGGCATCATGCCACCCGACCTTAGTTCCCAGTGCCTATGTCGAGTAAAGCCACTGGAATGATCCCCGGGGTGAATTTTCTATTTCACATCCACTCATCAAGATTTCTGTTGAAGAGGGCCAGTGAGGTGCTCTGCTTGACATGTATGGAAAGTCTGTTCCATAGCATGGCCAGTCTCTGGGTTATGATCCTGTCCCTCCAGCATGTTTTGTTGATTGTGGTAATGAGGTTGAGGTCTCTGGAGCGTGTGGTGCAGATGAATTGGGATTTCTTTAGATGTAGCATTTCTAACAGACCTGGGTCAGACATGGCTTTGTAAGTCAAGCAGAGATCACCTGTAAGTAGGCAATATGAGACAGAGATTAGTTAGGGTTTTTTGAGTCTGTCCATATAGGACAAATGTTTCAGACCTAGGTTCCTCTTTGTGAGGTACTTTTACGGCCTCTCTAGTTGTTGCAGGTGTTTAGTGAGGTACATGCCAAATGAGGCATTGTACTCAATGACTGGCCTAATGAAGGAAGAGTAGAGGGAAACAATGACCCCTTTCTTTCTGGATGCAAATCCCTTAGTAATGAGATGTGCCACATAGAAGGACTTTCTGACCATAGTGGCAATGTGGTGGTCAAAAGAGAAGTTGCTGTCAACCTGTGTTCCCAGATCTCTTATTGCACCTTCTGTGTTCTGTGGACTACCATCAATATGGTAATTCATGGAAACTGGGTTTTTCCCAAAGGGGATGACGACACAATTTTTGGCATTGAGCTTAAGGCCATGGTTCTGACACCAGTCGTTCGTCTCAGTGAGGCCTTTCTGTAGGATGTCAACATCAATTGGGGAGTTAATAATAGATCGAAACTTGCAATCATCAGCAAACTTTGTCAGCCAGAGTCTCTTCATGTTGGCCTGGACTTCAGAGAAGTAGATACCAAACAGGAGAGGACCCAGGACTGAACCCTGTGGGACTCCACTTGTGTCTGGTCAACAGTCTGACTTGGAGTCAGCTACTTTCACACTGTGTGTTCTATCTGTGAGCCAGTTTGCAACCCACCTAGTGATATAGGGGTTGATGCCTAGCTTAGTGAGTTTTTCTATGATTCCTGAGTGGAAAATGGTATCAAAGGCCTTGGCCAGATCAAGGCATGCTGTATGAAACACCTTGACTTCATCCACAGCTCTGGTGAGTGACTCAAAGAAGTCGACCAAGTTGAGCCGGCATGATCTACCCTTCACAAGACCAAACTGTGTGGGATCCAGTGTTTGGAGATTCCCTATATCCTTGATTATTAGGTCCATGATGATGATGATGATGCGTTCCATAGCTTTGCATATCAGACTCATCAGGCTAATGGGGTGATAGTTCCAGGGTCTGTAGTCACTCCTCCTTTGTGTAGAGGGATGACTGTAGCAATGTGTCATTCGGTAGGGACAAAGCCTGAGGTGAGGCTGTGGTTGAACAGGACACACAGGTGAGGTGCCAGTTCACTCTGTAGATCATGTAGAACACAACCAGGGATATTGTCAGGTCCCATAGAAGCTGTATTCTTGGCCTTGAACAGTGCTGTTTTAACCTGTGCAGCAGTAATACTGGGTGCCTGGCAATCTACTGGTATTGTGATTGGTCCTGGGTTAAAGTTGGCATTGAATCTGTCAGCCAGTATATTGGCAATATCTGTTGGCTCGGTATAGGAGGTACCACTGTGCAGTAGCTCAGAGCAAATCTGGATATTGCTGTGGAGATTCTTTACATAAATGTCTTTACTATCTGCTGCAATTCTATTTTCATAGCTAGCTTTAGAGGATTTGATGAGGGATCTCAACATTTTGTTGAGGCTGACAAGGGAGTTTTTCCGGTCTTGCGATTTCACGTTATTCCGCATCAGTTTCCTCCTTCTGTTGTAGAGTTTGTTTATGGCAGAGAATCACCAGATTGGCTTCCTTTTTTTTGGAGGAGAGCATCTTGGTTAATTTGGGTATGGCAAGATCCATGCATTTGTGTACATGTTCGTACAGTGCATTTGTATGTGATTCGGTGGTCATGCAACTATTATCCATTTGCATGGGTGCCGTGAAGTTAGCCACTTCTGTTTTTAGGAGCCCAAAGTTAGCTTTGGAGAAGTTTTTCATGATGGTTGCCTTTGTGGGGAGGGGGTGGGGGATGTGGATTTCCAAGGTGATTAGTTTGTGGTCAGATCTAACCAGGGAGGAGGTGACTATTAGTGTAGAGCAATGGTTGCCCATATTAGTAATGACCAGGTCAAGGATGTTGCTACCTCTAGTGGGGGTACTAACAAGCTGGTCCAGGGCATTGGAATTAATGAATTCCAGGAAATGTTGGGCAAGTTTATTGTTACATAAGTAGTTAGTTAAGGGTGGAAAGGAATGTGTTTAGTATAGTTTCATGGATATCCTTTAGGATGAAGTGGCTTGTGGTTATGTGACAGAAAACAAATAGCTATTTAGGTCTAGAGATGTGAAAGTCTGCGCATGTGCAATAGGAGTCCGCCCTTTTAGAGGTATTTGCAAAACAGTGTGGTGCACAACTGCAATAAGTTCATGGTTTTGAGAAAAAGGACTTCATCATGATGAAAGGGTAAGTTCTTCATACTTCTCAACTTCTTAGAGCAAGAGATCTGGACAAAGCCTCAAATAAAGGCACAAAAATAGGGACACTTCTTAAATATTGCTCTTACAAACTTAGAAAGCTGAATTTTCTGAAGGAAACGAAGTCTTAAACTGAAATACTTGCCATTATTTTCTGACTTCAATCCTCAATGACTTGTCAGAAAACAACTATTTTATGAGAAACAGGACAAAAATATGAGGCAAACACCTGGACAAGAGATTTATAGTTCAAAATCTAGCACAGACTAATCCACTTAAGGTATAGGATTGCAGCTGGGTACGTGGGTGGATGGGTGGGGGTCACAATGGTGACTCTAACCAGTAGGAGCACAGATTTACCAATTCAGCATAGGGAAATTATGGGGACATAACTAGAACCTGAAAGTGTTGCAGTCTCAGTACTAGCATGTAATATGCTATAAGGGGATACGGGAAGGGGAAAGTACAGCAGGAATCAGAGAGAGAGTGCAGTGATGGAGAGTGTTACGTAATCTTTCACTCATGAAGAGACTACTAGAAAGGTTAAGTACTCCCCAATAGTACCATTTCAGTATTTAGAGAGCTGGGATAAGGAAAGTGCCATCTTATGCAGGAAAATAAAGAAATCTTAACAGCAGCAGAGTCCCACTTCCTAGCCTGGCAAACAAACAAACAATGTAAAGTGACTATGCAGGCATAGTTCAGGTGGGAAGAACAGATCAGGCATCTTGCAGAATGCATGTGAAAAACTGGGCCATAAAATAGGAGCTGAAGCTGCCAGAGTTTGGGCTTATATCAAGCACTATGTGGTAGAAGTTGAAGGCGCTCAGCATGTAATGGGTGGCACCACCTTGTTGAAGGTCAGAAGCCTTTAGGCTGAGTCAGGGGATGGGAGTTGAAACTGCCACACCTTAATAAACAATATAAAGGGAATATAGTTCAGACAGAATATTATGCATAGCAGTGGTTAAAGCCATTAAGTCAAAAGCTCACTAAAGAGACCACTATGGTGGCCATCTTCCACATAAACCCTAACATTTTTTTTACTTAAAAATCAGTAATTTTATCACAGGTTTACAGGTTTTGTAAACAAATCCAAGGCCTATTGGCCAGAGAGGTGTTATCCTAGATCCCATGCTGCAACGTGGCTATAATCATGGAGTGATCCAGTTCCTTCTAGAATGTATGAGCTGGTGGACTGAGTTTAAGTGAGAGCAGGAATTTATTACATAGGCATGAAGTCTTTTCAGATGTGAATTTTTTTGTGGTATGGCTGATCATTAAATTTAATTGAGATTGCATGGGTGGTTTTAATTTTAATAATGCTGTGTCTTTTCATATTCAGGTCTTCAAGAATCTATTCTAAGCAAAGGGTTTCCAACAGTAAGGAGTTCTTTACGGCTTTATATATCATACACAGGTCTCACCTTAGAAGAAAGAGAACTGTTGTAGTCTTTATCTGCAAGACAAACCATAAAGTCTTTTGACTGTTATTGGATCATAGGAAGTTATTAGGCTATTGGACCTTACAAGCCTAGCCAAGAATTTAGCTATTGTTCCGACAAGTCAGTACCCGATGCCCCTGTCCAGCAAGGACACAAGTGGAATCCCAGGGGTGTATTTTCTGTTCCCCATCCAGTTATCCAGGTTGCAATTAAAAAGGGTTAATCAGCTACTCTGCTTGATGTGGAGAGGGAGTCTATTCCACAGAAGGAGGAATCTGTGGCACACAAACCAGTCCTATTAATGTCACAGATCAGGTTGAGGTTGTGTGTGCAGGTTACTCAAGTGGAGCTTGACTTGCAGATATGCAGCAGTCTCATCAGTGCAGAATCTGAGATTGCTTTGTATACCAGACAGAGGTCACCTCTGAGGAGTCTGTATGAGACTGAGGAGAGGGACAGGACTTTTCAACCTATCTTGTGAGGAATCTTTGTGGTGGCTACAATGGCACCATCTGATAAGGAAATAGATTACAAAATGATGATTCTAAAATTATTCTGATCACAGCTGTATAAAGTAGGACAATTACGTAATCTGCATGGTTCTCACTCCCACAGAGGTTCAGGTGGGTAGCTCAATTGCTTTGCGGTTCTAGCAGCTGTATGGGTGTCAGAGAAAAGGTCATCATTAAAAAAGACTCCAAGGGATTTTAATATTTTGTTAAATTTAGCCACTTTTAACCCATACCAAACAAAGATGAGGTAAGGGGAATTGTCAAATGCCAGGATGCTAAATTTTTTAACAGTGAAAAAAAATGCATTTCTTCTGAACCATTCATGCAAACTATTGAGTGCAGTTTAAATGGAGGTAGTGTCACTGGAATGAAAAATAATGTATCTAAGTCTGCAGTCACTTACATATTTGGCAAGCTGAACACTTGAGACAATTTTAACATCTGAGAAAAAGATGTCTAAAAAGAGTGGACCCAAGACAGAGCCTGGAGGGGATCCACCGGTGAGAGGGGATGGTGAGCACAGCAGTTATCTTATTGTTACCTACACAGTATAGGACTACCTGGCCAATTGTGAACCCAAGTTATTATGCCTTTATTTGCATTCAGATCCTGGGGGTAGGTGGGATTTTGCCATGAAGTATAGCACTGAACACTTTATCCAGACTGAGGGAAAACAGCATGGACAGCTAAATCTTCATTCACATTGGTGGTCACAGTATCCCAAAGGGTGGTTGCCATTATTTAAACAACCACCGTGGTTGTTTAAGGTTTTTGAATACTGCCTTATCTCCTGCATGCACCAAGTGAAGGTTAAAGAAGGTGCCATGCAGAGGATAAGGCAGCATACAAAAATCTTAAACCACTCCAATGGCTGTTTAAATAATGTTCCAGCAAAGGGCATCTCATTTTCACAAGGAGGATTTCCTCTCAGGCAGTGCTGCCCTTCCCTGTGAAGCATAACTGGTAATTTTTCTGGTGTCCATCAGGGAAAACGCACCACTCAGAATGCTCCTGAGTTTGTGCATCCCCACGAGACAGGAGAGTGGGACATGCCCCTTCAATCCTCCCACTGTCTAACTGCTTCCTTCAGTGTCTTGGCCACTAACCAAGTTCCAGTTACCCAGACCACAGTAAGGACTCCATTAGCTGTCTCACAGAGCCATGCATGACATGGCGAGTTTTTAATACTCTACTGTGGAAGTGCATAAGAGAGTATAATAAGCTATTTTAGACAAGCAATACGTTTTCTCATCTAGTCCATGGAACCACTGTTTCAGAAGTTAGAGATGACATGAGTAACCCATGGAGCCAGTGTTTCTGAACTTGGATAGGGAAGAGTTGGGCATTCTGAATGTAGATTCAGGTGGGAATATGTTGCTGAGAAGAAAGGTGGATGAGGGTCCCCTTATTGCCTGAAATTTTCTCCAAATCTATATGCTAGTATGTTAGCTATATCTGCTGCCTTTTTTTGAATGTGACTGTGGAAGTTCTTATTATTGTCACTTGTCTTATAGTTAAGTTTTATTTTGCACAAAGTTTTTTGTGAGCTGTGTTTGGGTGGACTTGATCTTAACCCTGTTATAGGAAGTTCAGCAGCTTTGCATGCTTTTTTGGTTTAGTTCAATACTTTGAGAAAATTCTAACTACATTTAGATTTATTGATGAATTTTCTACTACATTTATTCCTCCCCAAGCAACATAGCAGACCTGGAGATTGCAACATTCAAACCCAGTGTCTGGTGTAGATGCCTTTTCTATTACAGAGCTGAAATTAGACATTAAGCACCTTGTTGATGAAATACTGTAAATGAAGAGGAGGACTAGAGCAATATGTAAGGGCTGTTTGAATAAGGATGCAATGAACAAGTTCATTTTTTAAAACATAAATCAAGTTTGCAGTATGTAGCCTGATATTGCCAAATGATCCATCACCATAAATGAGCTCATAAAGTCTTTGGCCTTTATATTTTTTGTGCTTGATGATGATTTGTGTAACTAAAAAGGTCAAAAACGTTAAAACAGTGCCCAAAGTATCTGTGGAAGCTTCAGAAGTGAGAAACTAGTTAACTTGCTTCAGCGACAAGTAATAAACAATCAGGGCAGAACGGGCAAGTTAAAAAAGATGGACCATTACAATCAGTGCACAACACTGAAAGGTTTATCAAAACTATAAAAATAAACATCAGGAAATACTTAACGTGAATGGCATATTTACCATTTTCCTAAAATGTATAGGAAAATAAATATACAGAGCAAATGAGGGGCAGGGTACAGGAACAGCAAATGCATTTTTTTATTCTGTAAACAACCAGTACTGTGGATGTTAAAAGTAATGGGAGGACTTCTTTCACTAAATATATATTCAGTTTTCATCCTTCAAAATTTAGAAGATTGGGTCTTTACAGATATACACAAAACTAAAAAAGAAATATTGCGTGTTTCCCTTCTAGAAAACAGTGTACAGAATGGACAATGATACTCCAAAGGAAGCATTTTAAATAAATGTACTGGCAGTAAATAATACAGACTTTACTGTCTAAAAACAGCAGAATGAAGTCCGTAACTTGTTATTTAGAACAGAATGCTAAACTAATAAGCAGGAAAGACTTTGCAGGGGAGTACTTTCTGATTACACACAGACGTAACACTATAGGCAAGTACTTTCTGATTACACACAGACGTAACACTATAGGCAAAAGGAAGTTCAGAGAATCAAACCATAGACTACAAAAGCTTTCTACAGTTAGATCAAGAATCTCCACGGCAATAACCAGATTTGCTCTGAGTTACTGCACAATGGTAACTCCTATACTGAGCCAACAGATATTGCCAACATACTGGCCGTCAGATTCAGTGCCAACTTTACCCCTCCCCCCCCTAAAGAACCAATCACAATACAGGAAGAATGCCAGGCACCCAACATTACTGCAGCACAGGTTAAAGCTGCATTGCCAAGACCAAGATTACAGCTTCCATGGAATCAATATCAACAACTAATGTTAAATATGTTAAATAATGACAGGGCATATAAAGTAATAGAGAAATCAGAAGTCACTTCTATAGTAAAATATGTACATGACACTTTTTATGATTTATTGATGACAAGATCTATAGAAAAGTCACTTTATGATTTCCTAATGATAGAATTACCCCTTATACCCTTAATCAAGGGTTTGCCTAAACTGCACAAGAATGAATATCCTCCTCCACTACGTCCTATAGTGTCAGGTGACCATTGGGTCACACAGAATGCTTCTTTATATATACAATCAAAACTTGGAATAGTAGTGAAAGGAATATCTACAATATTACAGGATTCTTATGAATTACTAGATGACCTTAAACTAAACTCAGTGAGAAATAACATCAAAGCTGACACCTTATTAGTCACGCTAGATATAGAAAGTCTTTTCACAAGTATTCCTAACGACTATGGTCTAGATGCAGTGAGGCTCTACTTGACTGAGCTAGGAACAATGGACAACAATGAGATCATGAACATCTGTTGTATGCTGGACTTAGTCTTAAATAACAACATTTTCTTGTTTGACCACACGGTATATGCACAAACATGGGGAGTAGCCATGGGCACTCCCTGTGCTAATGCATATGCCAATTTAGTGGTCTATAGATGGGAGAAAGAGAACATTTTTAATGACCCTAGGTTTAGCAATGTGGTCCTGTACAGACGGTTCGTAGATGACGTCCTGTTGCTTTGGAATGGTGACATGGACACACTGAAGGATTTCATTAGTTTTATGAATACTACCACCTCATTCTTTAGATTTACATATGAGTATTCTCCAGTAACTGCTAACTTTTTGGATGTCACCCTCACCAAAAGTAAAAATAATGATTTAGTCACTACTTTATACAGGAAACCCTGTTGGAGGAATAGTATCCTCCATCATGACAGTTTACATCCACGTCACATATTCAGCAATATTGTGAAGGGTCAGATGAGTAGGATATTGAGAATATGTAGTGACAAATTAGATGCTTTACAATTAATTGATTGTCAAAAACAGTACTTTATAGATAGAGGATACCCCATGAAACTGGTTAATGACATCACTGAGTCCTTATTAGAGAGTTCAATACCTTGGGAAGAATCAGGCAAAGCCCTATATAAAAGAAAGATGAATAAGAGCGTTATGTATGACATCAAGTATACTAGTGATGTAGAGCATCTAACAAGGATTGTTAGAGAGAACTGGAAAATTTTACTTACAGATCCAACACTCTCACAATTGATTGGTGAAAAACCTGCTTTTAGGTTCAATAATTGTATGAATTTAAAAAGGTTGCTCTGTAAAGAAAAATTAGATACTGTGTCGGTTGATATAAGAGCTCATATAAAAACAGGCACATATGCATGTGGCAAATGCTCACTATGCAAGTATATAAACAAGACACAAGATCTCAAGGTTTCAGGTATTAAAATTAAGTTTAAACCTACTTTCTATGCAACATGTAACACTCAAAATGTAATATATCTTGCTACCTGTAACCAATGCAACAGCTATTATGTGGGCATGACATCACGAAGACTCAGAGATCGGGTCTACAATCATGTCTATGACATAAGAAAGAATAGTCCCACTAATGCTTTGGCTGTACATTGCTGTACTAATCCTCAGCACAGTTTTGGTTTTCAGGTTCTGCAAGTGGTAAATCTTAACAGGAGAGAAGGTGACCATATGAGTACGTTAGAAATGTTTGAGCTAAGGTGGATTCTAAGATTAAAGGCACATATACCACCTGGGCTCAATACTGTTGTTAATATTCGCCCGGCCATCTTAGGACCTTTATGATACATAAGGTTATATCTAACACTCATATTGACTGCTTCCTGGTTTACTATATATTTCTGTAAACTAACCATATTATGACTTCCCATTTTTTGGGCTCAATCACATATTTTTATTTTTATTTTTATTGACATAAATTGTAATATGGACATCCTTGGACAATAATAGTTTTAACATGTTTATAAACGAAGCATGCTTCTATTGAGACCTAGTATATAATAAAATTTGGACCTATATTAGAAAATAGACCCAGTTATACATTAATTAATGCAAGGTCCATCTGTTGCATTTTGATGAGTATGTGCCCTATGAATTATGTTTTATACTTACTACATTTTTAATGATAAGATCTGGCACATAATATAAGTTTGGACCTATGTTTGAAAAGAGGTCTATGTGTATATATTAATCAATGCAGGTTTAGTAACTTTGCACTTGATAAATACGGGCCTTATATGGACTATGCCTCATAGCCTTGACACTTTAAATAATTTTGAGTAAAATATATATATCAAATAATTGAACTACTCGTTCAAAAATGGAAATATATAGTATAAAATAGTAACCTAATAATGTTGCCACAATGAACTATGAAATGTGCATATAATGAGAACATCACTTATGATATTCTAATCCAGCGTTTTATTATAATGGCTGGCAGAAAAAATTCCTTGGATCGTATAAAATATATTTTTGGTTCTGAGAATAATATCTTGAAGAACTACCACACCTGTTTGATAATAGAACTTTTTTCCAGTCTGTTTAGTTATGGACCAAAGAAATAATACCCTTAAGTAAACTACATATCACTAATACTATGCTATTACGGAGAATTGCCTTAATGGATATATTTTTTCTGAAATCACAATGAAACACAAAAATAAAAGTATCCCTTTGAATTTAATCTGACACATAAAAGCTGAGTCGCTTAAAGGAATGTAGTCTAACTAGGTGCAGGACTCGGTAATAACATTATACAGGTTCTTTTATTATTTATTTTTTAGTTTTTAGTTTGATAGAGATATGTTTCTAGCCTGTCTTTTTTCAGGCTAGAAGAATGATGTGTAAAACCGAATCATATATTATTAGCATCACACTGTTATATAAACATTGCTTAAATGGTCATAGTTTTGTAGAATAACAGCGAACTAGGAAAGCAAATGTTTGCTTGCTGAATTTGATTTAGTATATCAAGATTGGACCACTTAAAGGGATATCGCCCAAATATGGGCATTGTTTGGAAAATTAAAACAATAACTGCGATTGCATTAAATATAATCTGCACTATTGATCTATATGAAGCTGTATAACTAAGACTACATATGTTTTAACCTTTTAAGATGAAGTATATTTGTTTTTTACTGTTACACGTATTTACATTAGTGCTATATTGGCAAATTGTCTTAATTGCATAATTTATTAATTAATTGAATGACTGATGATATTTTTTGATATAAAAATGGTGGAAATTTTAGTAAAGATTGTAACCTGATGAAGCGCACTTGTGTGCGTGAAAGCGCTCGTTTTTACTAATAAACAAGATTTATACTTCGTTTTTCGTGGTGGTTTCAAGCAGTGTTTGATCTTCAGCTTCCATGGAACCCGACAATATCCCTGACTGTGTTCTACATGAACTACAAAGTTAACTGGCACCACATTTGTGTGCCCTGTCCACTCACAGCCTCATCTCAGGCTTTGTCCCTACTGAATGGCGCACTGCTACAGTCATTCCTCTCCATAAAGGGGGAGTGACTACAGATCCTGGGAATTATTACCCCATTGGCCTGAGGAGTCTGATATGTAAAGCTATGGAACGCATCATCATGGACCTAATTAACCAAGTATATAGAGACTCTTCAAACTCTAGATCCCATGCAGTTTGGTTTTGTGATGGGTAGATCATGCCTGCTCAACCTGGTTGACTTCTTTGAGACAGTCACCAGAGCTGTGGATGAGGGTAAGGCACTTCATACAGCCTACCTCCATCTGGCCAAGGCCTCTGATACCATTCTTCACTCAGGAATCATTGATAAAATCACCAAACTAGGCATCAACCCCTATATCACTAGGTAGGTTGCAAACTGGCTCACAGATAGAACCCACAGTGTAAAAGTAGCGGACTCCAAGTCAGACTGCCGACCAGTCATTAGTGGAGTGACACCAGGTTCAGTCCTGGGTACTCTCCTGTTTGGCATCTACATCTCAGAAGTCCAGGCCAACATGGAGGGACTCTGGCTGACCAACTTCGTGGACGACTGCAAGCTGGGAGCCATTTTTAACTTGCCAAGTGATGCAGACATCCTACAGAAAGGCATCACTGAGACCATTGACTGATGTCAGAACCATGGCCTTAAGCTTAATGCCAAAAAATGCATTGTTATCCCCTTTGGAAAAACTCAGTTCCAGCTAATTACCACATTGATGGGAGCCCACTGAACATTGAAGGTGTTATAAGAGATATACGGACACAGGTTGATAGCAACCTCTCCTTCGACCAACACATTTCCACTGTGGTCAGAAAGTCCTTCTATGTGGCACATCTCATTACCAAGGGTTTTGCATCCAGGAAGAAAGAGGTCATCATCTCTCTCTACTCTTCCCTCATTAGATCAATCTTCGAGTATAATGCCCCATTTGGCATGTACCTCATTAGACACCTGCAACAGCTGGAGAGGCCACAAAAGTACCTCATGAAGAGGATCCTAGGCATTAAACACATTTCCTACATGGATAGACTCAGAAAACTCCAGCTATTCTCTGTCTCAGATTGTCTACTAAGAGGCAATCTCTGCTTGACTTACAAAGCCATGTCTGACCCAGCCCTGTTAGAAATACTACATCTAAAGAAATATCAATCCCTCCACACCACACGCTCCAGGGACCTCAACCTCATTACCACAATCAACAGAACATGCTGGAGGGACAGGTCCATAACCCAGGGACTGTCTATGCTATGGAATAGACTTCCCATACATGTTAAGCAGAGCACCTCAGTGGCCCTGTTCAAGAGAAATCTTGATGAGTGGATGGGAAATAGAAAATTCACCCCATGTATCACTCCAGTGACTACTTGATAGAGGCACTGGAACTAACGTCAGGGAGCACAATGCCAGGGCACTTCTATGGGCTAGGCTTGTAAAGGCTCCAGGGCCATTAGCCTAGTACACACCTATGAACCTACAAGTAGAAGCGTTTTTTCTGCTCACAATGTTAATCTACTACACTGACAGACAATCATTTTCGGGTATCAAAATATTTTTTCTGCAATATTACAAGACACCATCCACTTCTGCAATGTACTTGTTTATACATGTTGCCTTATCAGCCTGAAAGGTAACATTTAGATTTATCTGCAGTGGACAGCTATGATCCATCATGTAGAAGCATCCCCTCTAGTAATGTAAAAGATGTACAGGACAAATGTAAGCAATAAAAGAAACCTACAGGGTAAAGTTGTAGGCAGTTTTTTTCTTCTCTCTTAAATGCATAGTAACTACCAAAAATTATTTATATTGTTGTTTTAACCTGTTCAACTGCAATCATTGACAAATACCATTACCAAACAGAATGCAAATAAACGTAACTATCAAATGGATTTTGATTTTCTTAACTGAAGACAAATATCAGAGAAGGCTGTTTTTGTCAGAATATGGGTGAGTCAGTTTTTATAACAGAGTGGAAAGTGAATGGCATTTTGTTTAGTTTGAAAAACACATTTGATGAAACTGTAACCTGCATCTTGTAATCTACAGAAAAAAAAAACATGCCAACAAACAACAATATTCATGGAAGTAATTACTAGTCGCTTCTGTTTTAGCAATTCCAATAATATTTCTTCCCTTCAAGCTCTAAGGCTCTGCTTTTGAACAGCCAGTGAGATTTATTTATTTTCTTCCTCCAGTAACACCTGATGCCTGTGCAAAGGGACTAAAATTACTCAATTTCTTTTGAACAAATAGAGACAGAAAGCTCCTAAGACATGTAATACATCAGAATGTATTTATTCTATCCCCCAGAACACTTGGCATGCTTTAGCTGTTGACGTACTGAAAGTACAATTTCATCTGCTATGTCTATGTATATGGGTGATGGGGGTGGGTGGTGGTAAGGATTAAATAATGTTACAATAAACACCCAGAATTGACATGCAAATTCAGTAACTGGCATCTGTTCGCACACTGGCTAGACTTCAACACCCCCATAAGTACAATTGACATAAAGTTTATTTAAATCCCTTTTCATATTAATCTTCTCATAATTATTGTACCGATGGGTGCAGTTTGTCCTTAAGTCTGTGAAAGGCCCATAAATCTCTCAGGAGGCAAAATCTTAATCTGAGAGAAACTAAAGTAGTTTATAATGATATTTCATCAAATAAATCAGAACAAGAGGGAATGTAAGTAGTGCACACACTACTTCAAACCACTCACTACTTTATAAACATATATTCTAAAAAGGTTTATCAAATATAAAAAAAAAATCTTTGCACATTCTTATAGCATTAACTTTCAAAAAACAAAACACTGCTTATACCCTTCTACTAATTATGTGCACAACATATAGACATACAGAATAAACAAACATCACACCTTCAAATAAATTAAAATTTCATTCAGTAAAGCTGTAAATTGCACTTACAAGCACTATGCCCAAAACACAAATAAACAAGCTTCAATATGTCTCTTCTTTTAGCATTTTAAGAGCTCAGTACTGAGAAAGTTAACACAGCTGACCCAAATTCCAAATCACTGAACCGACCATATCAAAGCTGTAAAATGTACACCTACTTTGTTACCAGGTGATTCGTCTGCTAATTTAACTAAACGGTATTTGTTGGTTTTAATGTGACTAGCGTTGTCGCCTCACAGTTAGACGTTGCCCGTTCGATTCTCAGTTAGCGCGTCTTCTGTGTAGCGGGACTGGCGACATGCGTGAATGGGCGTCCCTTCGTTAAAGGTTGTGCGTTAGGCCTGGCAAGCCAGCACGTAAAACTCTACTGCCAATCATTAGCGGACCGGAGTTCCGCTGTGGCGACCCCTAACCGGGAAAAGCCGAAAGAAACAAACAAAATGTGACTAGAAGACAGATATCTGAAATCCTATTAGGATAGTTCAAGTATTAGACTCTGTAGGTTTTCGTTTATTTTTTTATTAAAACAGCAACATTTTTCTACATTTAAGTGGAGACCTTTATCAGATTTCAAATTATGGATTTTTCTCTTTAGACTCAAATATACTGTAAGATATTCTATGTAATTTTGTCTTTATTAATAACTTATCAAGATGTTGCTATTGTGTTTAGGAAACATATACACGGATATGGTTACCGTTATTATGTACTTGTTTTCCCTAGAGGATGTTATGCAAAGACATGCTGTCACCAAAATCATCCCCACACCACTCACTAAGATTTGGATGCAGTTTATTTGCATAGGTATAGAAAACAAAGCAACGCAGTAGAACAGAGTGCATCGTAATGATGACTTAATATTCAAATAATTTACAAAAGATAAAGAACAATGACCAAAATAAACTGTGGATGAACTGCAGAGCCCAGTATATAAGGCAGGGTAGTTATAACGACCTGTTAAAATTTGTTAGGTAGGCTCTGATACCCAGTCAGTGTAAAACCGGGCCAGACTGTTGAGTTCATCTAACAGGAGCGCGTGTCCCCGCAGCAGCACGTGTATTACATTATCATTTACTGGTTGTCTGGTTGTTTAGTCAAAAATATAACGGATGTCTGTGAGTGCCTTCATTTGAAGAAGCAGTGTTGGGTAAGTTATAGAAAGTGGTGCTGTTGGTTTAGTAGTGGTTTCAGAGTTATGTCCTTGAATTCTTATTAAGGGCGTTTATTTCTAAAGCTTGTCATTTTTGGCATTTGACTATATTTTCAAATTTAGTAAACGAAAGAGGTATGTATACAGTTTATTAACGCTTTCATATCGCGTCCAAGTTCATTACAATTGTTCCTAGTTAATAACCTCGGAAAATTGTTATGTAGCAATAATCCTATGATAGGATTGATACTCAACTATATCTTAAGTGTTCCCGTTAAGAGCAAATGATATGAATGTTTCTGACGTGGAACTACAGTTTTGTTGACTTTTTAAAAAAATATATATTACTGCAGTACCTTGTCCGAAGTGAGCTAAATATTTTATTTTGTAATTCTGCTGCTTTTAGGCTTTTTTTCTGGTTTTGTACTACAGGATGATAAACTGACTTTTATTTGGGAACTTTGCAGCTGATCTGTATGGGGCCATCACAGACGCTATGTGTTAGTAATATACTCACGTTTTAATGCTAATGCTAATAGTCATATTCATATAAAGCAAGTACACTGCGTGCCTCCTTAAATTGATAATCAGTGGCCATTGACTGTCTGGCTAGTGATACAGTAAAGGTTAAGTATCGGGGCTACAGAGATGTGTTCAGACTGTGGAGACCTACACCTTTTTTCCAGTCTGAGGTGTTGAACTTGGACTTGACAACTATACAATGCAAGCGCGCGGAAGGGGGGGGGGGGGGGTGTCAAGCCCTGCCTTTGGAAAAAAATGCTTTCTTTTACAGTACGTTTCGGAATTTGGTTCGTCTTTTTAAGACGAATTTTAAGTTGCCATGCTGTTTATTGATCAGGCAGTTTTGATAATTTTGCAGTTCAAAACATAAATTTCAACGTCCCCGATTATAACTCACATTGTAGCTCTGTCCCTTTTAATCCCTCCTAAACCTGGAAACATTTGGAGAAAAGGCACTGAATTACACTTAATGACAATAATTAGAGCTATATACTTTTTTATTAAAGGGGCGGCCACGGTGGTGCAGTGGTTAGCATTGCTGCCTCACAGCAAGAGGTTCTCCGGTTCGATCCTCGGCTGGGGTGCCTTCTGTGTGGAGTCTGCATGTCCTCCCTGTGGTCGCGTGGGTTTCCTCCAGGTGCTCCGGTTTCCTCCCACATCCCAAAGACATGCTGCAGGTGGATTGGACACTCTAAATTGGCCCTAGGTGTGCGTGTGAGTGTGCCTTCTGTGGAAGGTTGGGCGCCGGGCTGGCAACTCGACACCGTAAAACTCCACTGCCATTCAATGTGCGGACAAGGTGATCCGCTGTGGCGACCCCTAACCGGGAAAAAGCCAGAAGAAGAAGATACTTTTTTATTAAAGAAAAAGTAGATTACATTATACTCTAAGTATGTCACTATCTGAAGTTAATAGTACTAATGGTTTAAAAAAGTGACCCACATTGTTCCTGATTATTTTTGGATCTGTCCTGATTCGGTTGAGAATTCTGGTTCAAAAATGCGACCCCCCCAAACTTGTAAAGCCAGGAGAAGCCCCAGTGCCACTCAATACCCAACTCACTAAAACAAATGCAAAATACTACCTTCCAACGATGTGCATGTGCAAGTTAATCAGTGAATTAAATTAAAATGGTTATATTTTCTGTTTTTGATGCAATTGCTTATGGTTTTGGTGAGTATGGCAATCGCGGTTTGACTTTGGGTGGTACTCTGCGTATAGCAGTTTGGCTTTGGGAAGACTTTAGGGACTCCTCCGTGTATAACAGTTTGGCTTTGAGAAGACTTTGGGTACCCCTCTATGCAGAGCAGTTTAACTTTGGTTGACCCAGTAGATATAGCAATATGACTTTGGCTATAGCAGTTTGACTCCGGACTTTGGGCATACTTTGGGTACTCCATTGGAAATTGTGTATACTGTGCTAGACAATTTGCTATCTATTCTGTAATCACTCACTATTTTTGCTACACAAATATCTAGTAGCAGAAAGTTGATAGTGCTTAATAGGACAACTTGTATCACTGTGTTCTATAATGGCTGACCATATATGCTATATAGTAGCACAGTGATTTTCTCAGCCTTCTAATAGGAATCATAACCTTGCAGTATCTCACCTCAAAGTGAGGTAAGAGTGAACCTAATAACATTTTATCCTAAAGAACACAAATGTGTTGCCACGTTTTCAAATGCCAGAAGTTGGTCATTTCTAATAGGAACATAAGATTTTGCTGGACAACCCATGCCCACAGACATTGAAAGAAACTAGATTTCACCTTTTTTTTTTTTTTTTTTTGCTAATTTTTATCACCAAGATCCTTAACTAAAATAAATGATAAACGCAGCTCCAACTTTACTCCTCTGTCCCCCAACCTTCCCTAAGACAATATCATCAAATATAACTCCCCTATGGAACAGCTTCTTAATCCTCTCTCTAAGACCAAGAACACTGCATCGATGGCCCCAGACAATATCCCAGGATGCCTTCTAAATAGCATGAAACATGACCTATCATGGCCTCTGGAATTATTATTTAACTGTAGCCTCCAAACAGGCTTCATGCCTCATGAATGGAGAAAGGCAACAGTCATCACTCTGCACAAAGGTGGGCCATCTACAGACCCATAAGTCTCACTAGTCTTGTATGTAAAGCCATGGAAATAATTATCATGGAGATTAATAGAGATATAGTAAACCTCCAGACACTGGACCCAACTCAGTTTGGTTTTGTCAAGGGCAAATCATGCCTACTCAACCTGGTAGACTTCTTTGAGAAGGTTACCAAAGCAATGTATGTGGGCAAAATTGTTTACACTGCCTACCTTGACCTGGCCAAGGCATTTGACACAATACCCCACTCGAGCATTGTTGACAAAACTCAAGCAATTAGGTACAAACCCGTATGTCACCCAGTGGATAAACAACTGGCTCGCAGGCAGGACCCAGAAAGTTAGAACTGGAGAGTCCACCTCTACAAAGAGGCCAGTCACAAATGGAGTCCCTCAGGGATCAGTCCTTGGACTGCTCCTTTTTGGCATTTAATTCTCAGAAGTCAAGGCCAATATCAGTGGTGTCTGGCTGACTAAATTTGCAGATGATTGCAAATTAGGAGCTGTCATTGAATCTCACACTGACGCAAATGTTCTCCAGGAGGAGCTGACACAGACAAACAGGTGTCAGAGCCATGGACTAAAACTAAATGACAAAAAATGAATAGTATCCTTTGGGAAATCATCTATCCCTGGTAACTATCATATTGACAACACACCCCTTAGAGTTGACCCAGTAGTCAGGGACTTGGGGATACACATGGATAGTAATCTAGCCTTTGATCATCAGTTGTCTACAGTGGTGAGGAAATCATTCTATGTTGCACAACTTATAAATAATGGTATGGCATCTAAGTCCAAGGAAGTCATTGTTCCACTGTATTTGGCATTCATCAGACCTATCATTGAGTACAATGCACCCTTTGGTATGTACCTAACCAGGCATATCCAACACCTGGAACGTCCACAGAGGTTCCTCACTAAAAGAACACAAGGCATAAGTAATAGGTCCATTGAAGACCAACTCAAGGCCCTATCGCTGTATTGTCTCCTATAGGCTTTTGAGGGGAGATCTATGCCTGGCATATACAGGGCATTGTCCGACCCCTCTCTGGACCTTCTGCATATCTGCAAAACAAGCAGTAGCAGAATTACTCATTCTAAAGACTTAAACATTGCCTGTGATATAAATAGCGCCTGCTGGAGAGACAGGTATGTATCCCAGAGACTACCCTGTCTATGAAACAGGCTCCTCATCCATGCGAAGCATAGTTCCTCCCTAACCTAATTCAAGTGCAACTTGGACAATTGGATGGGAAACTAGAAATTCATCCCTGGTTTGGCACCTATGTCTCTAATGCAAACAGGTAATCTGTAAATGTTTTCATCTCCCAGGCCCATGCTTACACTTATCAAGGGTATCAGGACTTGTAAGAGATTTGGGATGCATCGCTTGGCTTAAAAAGGCCCTTGTGTTCATTAGCCTAGTAAACGCCTATGAACTAGATAATACAGCTGCATAGACTGGAGCTGCAGTAAGTCAAAACACATTTAAGTGTAGTAGGTAACATTAAAGTTGAGAGGCTTTCTGTATTATATTTTTGGTTTTGTTTTGTTGTGCACTTCCTTTGTTTTTATAGGAGGTGCATCATTGTCGGGGATACCAGTTTATTATTTATGGTTCTTCTTGAGATGATCTCCAGGAATTGTACCCATGATTTCATTATATGTTTAGTACACTTGTGTAAATAACATTAAAACACATTCTAGATACAAAACACTTGAAACAAACTGATGGTATTGCAAGTAGCAAATATTTATAAGAAACTCAATTGATAGTGAATGAGAGCTCTGACCTAAAATGCAAAATCTCACAAATTGTAATGTTCTCTCATAGTTCAACTTTGTGATTTTTTTTTTGGTATTTTATCTAAAATAAATTGCATCCTCAATTTTAGAGACATAATTTGTCAGTGTCTTTACAGTAAAAGCTAAATGATGCTTGTATAAGCTTTAGCTTGTGGCATGGATAGATAAAGGCCTATAACCAAGGTGAAACATTCCTTTACTGGCTCAGTAGATTAAAGGCACAGCTGAGAGGATGGGATGCATCTTGGCCAGCTCATATCACTGCTCTTGATCCGATTACTGTCAGAAGACAGAGCTGGTGTTAATTGACAGGGGCCAGATGACGTGGCACTGTGGACAAGGTCATGCAAGCCAATGACTATAGCTCTTGTTAGCCACATGAAGGAATATATGCAAAATAATTGAGGGACATATGTGGTCCCTACAGTGATTTAGCTGTACATTTTACAATCCAAGCAGAGGGGTTAGGACCTACACACACACAGATACGCTCTCCTTGGTGGCATGCTGGTGAGAACACCAAGGTCCACAATGTGTGCTTGGATAATGTCCCTTCTGGTGGGCTCTCATTTGTAGAGAATCTAAGGGAACAAACAACATCACTTCGATGTGAAAGGGGTTTCAGTTCAGTAGGATGTGGTTTGATGTTTTAGAGGCAGAGTGGGAAGAAGTATCTAGAAGAAGATTGGGGGGGGGACTTTTGCAGCTGCTGCAGAAGTTTGCTTTGTGTGCTCCCATTTTGTTATTTGTAGTTTTAAAGGATCAACTGTGTTACTGCTTGAAACAAGCTATTGCATTTAACTTGCTGGTTTTCCCTCTTCACCAAGAAAAACTCCCATTTCCCAACAATTTATAGACTCTGAGATCATCTCTGTCTTTGCAGTGTGGTGTACACACTTTTTGATCTGCTGCATTTGGACTCTTCAACAATTGTTATATCTTAATCGCAGGTTGTCCCAGATATAAATAACGGCTAACATTTTTTCTCCAACAAATTTTGCTTTATTAAGTGCCTCGTACAGAATATTTGCTGTTTGTGATGTCTGCTGTTGTATGGGAAAAAAAAGTTCTACTTTTATATTGCCTTTTCCAGTATATGTTAACTAGCCGAGTTGCTTATTATTTGAATAATTTGCTTTTTCTGTTGTATGTATGTATCTATCTATGTGATGTATATACACGCACAGATTCATTTTATCTATGAAGAAAAAAGTAGTATCTAAATTGCTTAACAGGCAAGTGTTTAAGCATTATTATGACAGTGATCCTGCCCACAATGAATCTGTGGGAAAAGCGAGTAGTTCATATTGTTAAGCTGCCATGGATGTAACAGTCACAGGATGCTGACATCTCCTTCAAGATTGTTTTTTCCTGTAATGGGTTGCACAGTTTGTTCTTCATATTTCTTGGCAGTGCTACACAAGTCTTTTAAGTGTTTAGTTTGCATTAATGTTTTCATTTTTTGTTTTTTCAGTAGATTATTCCTGTTAAAAAGGTGTGACAGTTGGCTTGTACATATGTAATAGAAAATGCTTTTCTTGGGCATCATCCTGATAATGTCATAATTAAATGGAACATGACTGAGTAGTCTCTCCTATTTTATCGAATGTGTGAAACTTTCCTTCTTTCTCTTGCAGAAACCTATATTGGCAAGTTTACCTGATAGAGAAATAAATGTTCTTCTCAGATGTTTTGATCTCTATTTCAGCCTTGCTGAAAAACATTGACACAGGCTACTTCTTCAGTACTGAATTCAGTTACTGAATTTTGTAATGTGTTTTCTAGAAATCTAATTTTACATGAGCACTTGGAGTGTGGATTGTTAGGCATGTTCATATATCTTAAGAAAATAAGTATCTAAAGACATTACAGCTTTAAAGATGGATTTATGTATTTCAAATTTATTTCTAGGTAGACTAGACTAGAAAACATGTTTGCATTCTGTGAGATTGGATACAGCTGTGTATTTTGCAAGTTTAGATGAACCTCATAGTTCTGCTCTATTATAAAACAATGGAATATCGTGGGACAGTACTTTCCTAGGAGAAACAGAAACATGCTTGTCTCTGTAGTTTGCCCTTGCTTTATTACAAATTATGTAATGAATGCAGAGTTGTGTAAAGGAAAATTACTGCTGATGTGAGAAACGGGTAAAGGGAAATTATTGCTGACATGAAAAACAGCACAGTGCATGAGAACATACTGAAGTGTCATCAATAATTAGCAGAACAATAGTCATTCAGAAACTGCTGTCAGTTTAAGAATATGAAGTATGGCTGGAAAGAATATTCCAAAGGTGTCATGTGTGCTGTTTGGTGCTTTGCTTAATGTACTCAAGTCTATCATGTTATAAATTACTTATATTCACATCATACATCATTTTAGCTTCCTGCCATTCTGTTATGAACAATAAATGGTTTGCCATAATCGTCTTTATGTTTTAGTGGATTTACTGATGATGGACAGAAATAAGAAACTCATTAATATGGATTTGAAAATTGCTTCCACACATACTTAGGAGCCAGAGTGCAAGAGTTTATTTTCTGTATTTGCAACAGAATACTTTGTTTTTCTTGTCATAATGAACCATTTGTTTTAGTTGCAGTCATGTAAATGACTATTTTGCTTCCATTACCACACATTTTCACTATGGTTCTACACAATCTCACTATTATGCTTTGCTGATAGTATCACTTATGAATCAGTGTGCTTCTAAAAACTGGTACATCCAGAGCTGTAGTGAAATAGATATCTATGGAATAATATTTTTTGTATTGGGATATATATACTTGGCAGTGAAGCTCCATTATCAAATGTATGATAGGGAATGATGCAAAGATGGTAACAATGGGCAAATGTTTTTCAGCAACAAGATAAATGGTTCAGGGTTGTCATGTGAAAAGAGGACCTACCATATTCTTGAAATACATCGCAGGAAATGAAACAAATGGCATTTTTTTCTCCTTTTGAAAAGCTGTGGAAAAACTGAAGGAGATAAATGCACATTCTCAGTGTGGTCATTACCCTCATAGTAGCCAGTTTAATTGGATTTGTGAATGTGGTTCAGGAAAGGGAAGAATTTGCTAGAATTACCTTTAACTTTTGATACTGATTTATTTCTAGATGTTAAAATTCTGGGAGAAGATAAAATTTGTCTCTAGATAAGAGCCTTGAAAATGGTTACAAGATTAAGGTGTCTAGAAAATGCAATATGTTGATTTCAAAGAAAAAGTAGTCTGTTTGATTTATTACTAAGTGATAAATTCACTAGCAAAGTGGTACAGCACTGGTGAGCAAGGATCACTTTTACAGTTGCAGCAGAACTGTCATAACTTCCCTTGGTGATGTCACTTTGCTTTTTGTCATAGAAAACGTCTCGACATTAACAGGGTTTTACATCTATTTCATGTTTTTTTTAAGTTCCTCCACAATTTCTTTGGGTGTTTAATACTATGACAGGAATGGAATCCTTTTCCAAGTCAGGGTACAGTCTGAGTTCATAAAATGAGTGTTGCTTCAGTCTTTGTTGTTAGCCAGGACTACTCCTCTCAGCACTAGCAATATTTCAAAATGTTCTGCCTACTGCCACTCATATGCAATTAGATGTATTAGTAACATGTTTAAGTAGAATTGTAATTTTTGTTAGTAGTATTGCACCTGCTACTATTGGAACTATCTGGGTATCTTTCCTTCACATTGCTTCCATTTCTGCTTGAAGATTTTTGTATCATTTGAGACTCTGCACATAAGACAAAATACTGAAATTGCTACAACTAGCAATTGATCAATGCTATTTTTTTTCTTGGATCACTATATCCAGTTTTCCTACCTCTGTCTTCTCAGCTTCTGTTAATGGGGGAACTCATGTGGTCAAAACTGTTATTTGCCCGTGTCTGTGCAGACCAGGCCATAACTTTGTAAACTAATGTGTAAGTAGCCCGACCGTCATGCCACCATTATTAGACTTTTTTGTTTTGATTTAAATGCATCTCTCCTTAACCATTTCTAGAACAAATCTTTGGCCAACATGTAATTTGTTCTAGGAGTTTTTATAGTTGACGCTATATTTATGTGCTTTGCAATGTTCTGTCCTTCTCTCAATACGGCACTCTTCTGTCACTGGTTCCGGTTTGATTGCCATTCTTTCTGAAATGCAGAGCACAAATCTCATTCTGGGCATCTTTTCATGCTTTGGATCTGTCAGTATGTTGGTATCTGATGTCATTGAATTACCACATTAGCATTCAGTCCCATAACTGCCGACCTATGCATATAGTCAGTTTTGAGGAGGTCTGTATCTCCTTTTGACTGGGAGATATGTAATATTGTTAATCCTTTTTATGTTTCATTTGATAAGCATGAAGCATCTTTCTTTCTTTTTTTTTTTTATGTCCAACAACTTCAGTGCCGTTTAGCGCAAGTCAATCCCCTTTATTAAGGCAATGCAATCTAAATAAACCCGAGACCTGCTACAACAAAATCACCAAATTTGCCACCGGGGCATCCTACCACAGTCACCACTGTCTCTCACTTACTGAACTAGGCTGGCTAGAACTCCCTCACCTCCTTCAATGGTATCAACTCGCACTCACCCACAAACTGGTTAACCATCCTCTAAAGGTCCCATCCCTCCAGTATCTACTCCAACCCTATCTCACCACCAGACCACTATGATCCAGCAACAAAAATCAATTACAGGTTACTAGAGCCAATAACACTGCTGGAGAAGCACTATTCTCCAGCGCTAAAGCCAAATTATGGAACCCCCCCCCACAATAACCTCTCTACCATCTTGCACCCACTTCAAAGCTTTACTTAAAGCGCACCTAAAACCATGCTGGCTACGCCCTTGTAACTCTCCCCTCTAACTTCTCCCACTCCATCTACCCTCTACCTCTCTTCCACCCCACAAACTACCTTTGATTACAGCAAGCTCTGATACTTCCATGCCTATCTACTTATTATATGGCAGTAACTTCTTATTGTAAGAATTGTTAATATCTACTATGACTTCGTGGATAGAACAGATGCTAGTTATCTACTGAATGCACTGTGTTCTTCATCTGTAACAATGTCTGTAATATTTTAATTTGTGAAGCTTTTCACCCCGGGCCTCCGCTGAAAATGGACCTGTGCCCAGTCGGACATTCTTGGTCAACAAATGTAAATAAATAATTATAATAGGACTTTCCTTTTATTATCATGCCATAATGTAGACAGTGTTTTTTTAGCTTCCCAGACTGGACCTTGGTGCCCCACTCTTACAGGCAGACATTGCCTCTAAGCAATGAGAGAGAGAGAGATAGAGAGAAAATATAATTCATGAGTTTTTGAATACCTTCAACCCTATTTTTGTGATGAAGTATTGTAAACTTTAAATGTTTCAGCTGCCTGTGGTGGGTACAAAATGCAGTTGTTACTAATATTTAATGGATGATACCAGAGCTGTATACAGTGGTAACTGAAATCTCTTTGATGTGATAACATGCCATTTTTTGATACAGAGAATTTAGTTTTTCTGACTTTAGTAGATAACATATGCACAATCACTATGTATACTACTGTCACTGTATCTATACTGGCATTGTTTTGTAAATAGGATTATACTGTGTTTGCTGACATTAAAACTGAGGTCTGTTCTTTTCACCACATGTTGCCCAACCCCCCCCCCCACACACACACACACACACACACACACACACACGCACACACACACACACATGCAGTTTTATATCTGGAAAAATATAGTCCTTAAATAAGTGACCCAGTAAAGTGCCCCTTGGGTCATCCCTGGTAATGCTCATAATAATATATAATCTTAGATTGTTTGCATTCTGTTCCATAACCAGTGTTGCATCTGTTGAATTTTGTCCAGCTTAACTTTTAACTTGTCATGTATTCCGTTATGTGGAATCATATTAAGTAGCTTGGCATGGTGCTCCTTCATGGTTTCTTTACATCCTGACAGAATGCCCCAAGAACTTTAAATGTAAGCTCATTTTAACTCCTTCACTCCAATGGAGGTCTTGTGAGTTGTACTCTTTAAGCCCCAATGACATGTGGGGACGTATTTTTCAGAATTGCCCCTACTGCAGATGTGTAGCCAATAGTCCATATTTTATTTTTTGTACAAATACAGAAATGTTATACCCTGCCCCAAAACATGGTACTTGTGAGATGGTAAATATTGTGTATGCAGCAGAATGTACGTCCATGTTAGGCAGTTTTCATAGGCAGAACTACTAGGAAATAGAGTATATGAACACTACTATACCATACAAAGTAAGAACAGTAAAAATGCTTTCTACAGACATAATAAATGTGAGAAATATACAAAAAGTTTGCTCTGTTAGTGATTACATTGAACCAGATATTGGAAGGGGTGATGCAGAAAGTCTTAAACACCAAGTAATATGAATGGCAGACAGTATTGAATGGCCTTGTAACTCTTGGACTAAATAACCATTTGAATTTTAAATGTCTAAAATATTAATATTTATTTCATATAGCAGAAATATTTTGCATATATTTTAGGAGGGGCTTCATATGCTTTTACATTTGAATGAGGGTGGTCACATGGCACTTTACTTCATCCTTGAGTTTGGATGAATGGATTTTCTACAGGAATTTGATAAAGTTTTTAAGGTTCAGATGAAAGTACTTATCCCTGACACCAGTCAATAAAGTTTTTGATTGGGTTCCACTTGGTTGGTTTGGCTACCTTTTTAATGCTATTCTTGATGTTTATGGGTAGATCTAAATTTACCCCAGAATGTCATGTATGGCTTTGCTTGATTTGAGAGATGAACACTGATAAGCTGTCAAAGAAAACTTCATGGCATATATGGCTAGGCATCTTATGATCTTTGTGACTGGTGTAGAATTGTTCTTGTGTTCCTAATGCCATTAAATTTGGAAGCACATTTGGTTGACCCTAGCATACACAAACTCGATGACGAGAGGAAATTGGTTTTCAAATCCTGCTACTATATCTTTAAAAGAGAAATGGGAATCTAAAACACCAGATGGCAAGAAAGTAGTCTTCAGTTATATCAGCAATCTTTGGACAACAATTACTTGATATGTGATGGCATCACCCATGCAAACCAAGAGGATATTGCAAACATGTTTGTAGATGGACTTGGCTCAAACTTGTAATCCACGCTTTCTTTTCCACGTCATCAAATCATCCAGCCTTTTAACAGGAAGTGTTATATGCTTTCTCCAAATCAAAGAACACTAGTTCTATGGGTCCCGACAATGTACCAGGTTGTCTTTTTTATTAATATGTTTTTGTTAGGGCTGCAAAAAGTTTGTTTCATACTGTTAAGTATCAGTCTGTCTACTAACTTTGTTAATAAAGCCTGCAGAACAGCTGTTGTTGACCCTATATACAAACGTGACCTAGCTACTGACTATGTGAACTACAAACCAAGGACACCTAATAGCACCATACACAAGATAATGAACATGTAAACAATGATATTGGCAGCCTAGAGTTTCCGTCCCTAACCCGTTTAGCTGTCTGAAGGGCAATTCCTGCCTGTTTAACCTAGTTGACTTATCTGAAATTCACTGAGGCACTTGAAGGCAAATCGGTACATACTGCTGACTTGCATTTTGTAAAGGACTTTGACTCTATTTCCCCATTCTGGAAACCTTTATAAACTGACACAACTAAAAGTAAATCCCTGTATAGCTTTTTGCGTTCTGTCTGTTAATTGGTTTGCTATCCGTTCTATTAGAGTAGATAGCTTTTAGACTTGTTTCCAGAGGTAACACACGAAGTGCCATTCTGAGACTGTCACTATTCGGTTTATAGTTTTGTTATCCTTGTTGGTCTTTGGCTGACAATGTTTGCTGATAATTGCAAAGCCAGAGCTTGCAAATGCCACAAATGACAACTACATTCTACAAGTGGGTCAAACCCATGCAAATTGAGGGTGTTGGACCATGGACAAGCTCAAAAGTCACAAAAAAAGTATATAATATACCCCCTGCAACTACCAAATAAGATGCATCTACCTCAAAACTGATGGTCTCTGGGAGCTGCCATGTTCCTGGACAATGAACTTGTGCTTTAACTTGGCGTCAACTTTAGTTAAATCTTTATCTTGCTCAATCATGAGGAATATTGTCCAGGTCTAACTTATATATTCCACCCTCCTCTTTGCTCGTATAAGATCCATAATTAATGCCCTGTTTGGCATATATTTCCAAGCTCATGGTTCAGCTGAAAAAAAAAATAGCACTGCATTTCCTCACCAAACAAATTGTAATGTATTACTACCATAAGCTGTTCAAAATCTAAAAATCTGTCACTCTAACCTCCTTTATGATATCTCTGCCTAACCTACAATGCAACAAATGACACAAATTCTTGATCTTTTTTTACTTTAATGGTTGAGTTGAGTTAAGAAGTGTGTATGTGTGTGACTAATAAGCAACTGAATTTTCCTCTTGTAAGGTCACAGCTCATGTACCATTCTGACTGGCATCTACTTTCAAAGTAACTGACTGTGGTAACCATTAAAGTGGACTGGTCAACTGACCTTTTTCAACCATAACATGGAAGCCAAGTGCATAAATACACTATAAAAAATTGGAAAATAATAAAAATGCATATGAAAGGAAGTAAATCTATAAAAGGGGTAGTGAACAACAATATTCATAATATTTCATGCAGTGCACAAAGGGTCTACCTTAATTTGTAGACTAGAAGAATTGTCGACAAGCACAATGTCAAGCCAGAAACATTGAAACTCTGGAATATTAACTAACACAAAACTGTGTATAAAATGTTTTGTGCAGAGGGATTTGCCCTTTCCCCACTGCAGTGCCATCTGAGTTTCAGTATGTAATTATCAGGAGAGGTGGGGGACACAGCCTCCCACATGAGGGTGCAGGGGGGCATGCCCCTCCTGCAAAAAATTTCTTCAACATATTTTTTATGTTTGTCAATTTTCCAGAGTTTTAATGTATTTGATTAGATGTCAACCATTTCTCCAGTTGACAATTTTAATATAGATCTGAGTGGAAATATATACAATATTTACAGTGTAGATTTCTATTAGCAAAGTGATACCTATATGTACTACTTGTAAATTTTTTAGGTTCATACGTATATATTGGGCAGTGCAGCTGTTAGCATTGTCACCTCACAGCAAAATATTCTCCGATTTGATTTTCAGCTGGGGTGCCTTTTGTGCAGAGTCTGCATGTCCTCCCTGTGTTCGCATGGGTTTCCTCCCACATTCCAAAGCCATGTGTCTAGAGGTTTCTCCCCAGGCCTCTGAAAATGGGCTCTGTCCCAGTCAGACTTTTTCTTGGTAAGCAAATGTTAAAATAATAAAATATACTATTCTAAAGACGACCAGCGAATTCATAAGCCTAGATGTGTAAACCAATCCAGTTGTGTTCATATGTGTTATGTGCACTCATTAGAATGGTGTATGTTGGCTAGGATGTTCCCAGGGGTTATGGGGATATCTTTGGGTATTACTGTCGGTCAGAGACAATGGAGCCAGACCTGGAGTGAATTTCCTATTTTCCCATCCATTGGTCAAGGGACCCTGCTTCACATAGATGGAGAGCTTGTTTAAGAGTATGTGGATCCTCTGAAACGTATATTTACCTTGCCAACATGTGATATTTATGTCACATGCAAAATTTTAAATCGTTGGCTCTATAGCAAGCCTACACCAACTTTTCTAGTGTTGCAAAAGTAACTGCAGGTAGTTTTCTTCTAGAAGATCTTCAATTTTTGATGGAAGTCATTTAATGTTAGAGATCATACATTTCAAGGTTGCTGATATCATGTTGCTGGCTTAAGTTTAGTGAAAGCCCTGTCCCCTGAAGGTAGTGCTAAATATAGTCTCATCAAGGTAATGCAGTCACTCTGACTTCCTCTCAGTGGGTATGATGGTCTTCTTGTGTGTAAGTCTGATTTTAGTAGAGGGCATTGACCTAGCATAAGTAGGTGAGTAGCCTAGTAACTTGGGTATTAACCAGTAGCCAATTAAATCCCTCTTAAGAGGTCCAAGTGGGTGGGTATGCTTGCTGGTTAGTACAAAACCACAGATTTTGTTTTCCAATGCCTGTAATTTTTGTCTTGGAAGCCAGAGTGAAGTGTTAATAAAGGTAGGGAATATTTAATGTGGTGAATGAGAGCACATATGTCTCGACTCGTGCAGTTGGGAATAATAGGTATGAATTTTTTTTATACCAGTTTTAGTTGTGAAAGCTAGTTGTGTTGACTGAATTGTCTGTAGGCTTTGAGAATGTTAAAGCAGTCTTTAGAAGGATTTCTAAATAATTTTGGTGTGTAACATTTGTAAGAGATAATTCACATAATGCAATATTTTATCATTATGGGATATTTGCCAGCTTTTTAGGAGTATAAAATAGTATAATGCTTTCTTTAATTTTTTTTTTTTTGAGGGGGAAGGTGAATGTTAATTTGTTACCCACTTAAAGATTTGTGAAATTGCTCTGGGATGTGTGAAGCCCAGAAAGGGCTCTATTTGTTGGGGAAAAAAAATTAGACCACCTCCATAATAATATTGATATGTGGTAGGTTGAAAATCGTCATTTTTATAAATAATGAGAACCGTAAGGGGCAAAAAAATTGAGCCCTGCGGTACTCACATATTGGAGTGCACCTATATCAGCCAGGATAGTGTTAGTGTTTACCTAGAAAGGTTTTTATTGTAGATAACATTTAGACCACTGGATAGTTTTTATTCTGAAACTGAATTTGTGTAGTCTGACCAGAAGTGTATGATTTGTAGTTTTGAATGCTGTTGCCATGTCTACAAAGAGAATGGTAGTAAATAGGCCATTTGTTCATACTGCAGTCAATTTGAATTGTTGTCACTATAAGGTACAGTCATAGGTTTGCACTAGGCTATCAGCCCTAAGGCCTATACAAGCCTAGCCATAACAATTCCCTGGCTATTTCTTCCCACAATATTTACTTCCCTGGAACCTTGTCCTGTCCCCTGCTTTATATGTGAATTATGCTCCTATGTACGACTTAGTGCAGTAATACCCGTTTTTGTAGGGACATGACAGGATGAAATACCTGTGAATCTGGCTAAGTCATTCCATTTGGTGTTTACCCACCCTATGATTCTTCTTACCCAAGCTAGAAGTTCCAAATGTCATGCCTAAATCCTTAGGAACACCAACAGTGGCTTCATGCCAGCATTCCACATAACCTGTGCAAGTCTGTAAGGCACTCCTTGCAACTTGTGAATATAGTAAGCCACTTTACTTGATGTACAATCATTATTATGAACAAATGTAACTGTTTCAACTTATAATAAAGCATTTGTCATTAAAATATGTATATTTTGCTTTAGAGGGTAGAAGAAGAGTATCCGTATTCTTACCCACAAATGTGCTACTTTCTTATGAGACGGTCACTGTAATAGTAAATCGTAACTTGTGTCTATATTACCAAGCAATGTCAGTATATTCCTGGATGGAGGACAGTTAAATGACCCCATGTAGAATGCTGTGTCAAAATCTGTCATACAGCTGGACTGTGTTTCCATCTAGTAGTGTTTTGTGGAATGTCTATGGAGTTCACCATTTCACAGGTGTTAAACCAGCATATGATACTGATGTACCGGCTGATTGACAGCAGGGTGCTCTCACTGCGCTATGCAAAGGTTTATTGTACTTGTCATTGCAGAAGGCAATACAATGACGCAAACATTTAGAAACCTTGTGTGTACTGATTGGAAAGCCTCATTTTCTTTTAACGAATGAAACGTAACTTTTCAGAAAACAAATACCTTTTTACTGTAATAACCAAGTTGCCTATGTACATTTATCATATGCAGTGTTCTACATCATTTTGGCAGTTTTGGTAAAAAGAATTGGTAGTTGACTGGACTTAATGTGGAGACACTGTTGAGGCAACCTTTGGCATGAAAGGAGTTCATCTTCAATGGCACTTTTCATTGTAGAGTACCAGGTAAAGTGCTTCATACAAGAAGCAATGCTGAAATCTTCTACCAGAGGTCATCGCTACCAGTAAAATAATGTTTTTCTTTGACAGGGGTGTTTTCACCTACTAAAACTAGGAGACAAAGTTGCCTTCTCCAATGTATAATTCTAATCCAAAGGGGATGAAGCATGTCTTAATGGAGTCCACAAGTGAAGAACTCTTTTAAGGAAGGCCTTAACAGAAGACTGTGCTACTGTCTGTGGGAAGGTTGGTCTACAAGCAGAGAGTGCAGAGACATGAACATTGACTGATAAGTTAAATTGGAATCACAAAAATAGCTTAAAACAGTTTAATACGTTGGAATTTGGCAACGTAAGGGACCCAAACCTTGTGACAGTCCAAGAAATAAATCCCTTCTCACTTAAGAATGAGATTCTTTTGCATATGGCTATTTAACATCTGAAAATATTTAATATTTGAGTAGAAAAGAGCTGCTATTAGAAATCAAAATGATGTCCTCCAAGCTGAAAGGTTTAGATCAAAGCTGTCCATCAGGCGACTGTGGACCACAATACAATCTAGCAGCTGAGGTAGTAGATATGCACATTTTTTATGCCATATCACCTAATAACCTAGAAGCCTTACTGGAGTGTTAAGATGCAAAACAGACAGCTTTCCCACTCTATACAGATGATGACAGACAACCTAAATGATTAGCTTGATAAGAACAGCACAATTCCTGTCTATCTAAAGAAGAAGATGCATATTCTGCCAACTTTTTAAGTTCTGCAGACAGTGACTCTGGGTACTGATTATTTGCTCTTTAAAATATACCCAGAAGTGTAGTTTACATGTGGCATTGCCCACTCTGCACCCAGACATCTTTATCCTTCTGTGTCTCTTCTTAAGAGAAGGATTCTGTACAGGATAGCATAAAGACTCTTTCCATGAAATGCAATATTTCATACCAGAAAAATTTTCTGAAGAGGAAGTGCAAAGACTGACATAGGAATTGTCCAAGTCCCAACAAGCAAGAAGGTTTTTGTATCTGCAGCATATATACAAATCTCCATCACTACATAACAGTAATGGGCAGGGATTCATTTTTCTTTCAAACCTCTTGAACCTTCACAGGCACCTGGAAAAGTCCTTGTTTCTATTTTCTATCAATACACTGACACTGTCCTAACAAAGGTATCAATGAAGGTCTCTGCTGCTCCAGTGTGTTTTCCTGCACTATACTGAAATATCCTCTTGGAATGGTTTTATAGCCAAAAAAGGCAGGGAACCAAATTAAATGCAACTATGCTGGACCTACAATGATTAAGAACTACTAAACTGCTACGCTTATCTATGTTCAAGCCCCTGGACCTTCAAAATGTGCTGCTAAGGTCTTTTCCTTTGGCAGAACCGAGGCCAGACAGGAATGATAAAGTCCTCATTTATTATATTATTTATTTTCATTTGTTAACTCAGATAGTCCAACTAAGGTGATCTTCCATTTTCAGAGGAGGCCCAGGGAGAAAAGCTCCAGGCATAAGATTAACGCAGGTAGGACAAAAACATGCACATTAACTAATACAGTAGACTCCCTCTTATCTGGTCTTGCTGGGAGTGGACCTTAGGCTGGATAAACGAATGGCTGATTAATCAGAAAAAGCATACAAAATAGCTTTTATGGGTTATAAATCAGCTAGAATAACAGGATTTGTGTTAGTATGCATTTTTCTAATGAATATGAAGTCTAAAACTCAAATGTCTGTCATTATTTTACCGAGAGGAGGCAGGAGTGTAGTTCTTCTGTGTTTTCTTTTGCTAGGGCTATGGCAGAAATGTGATGGCCGTTTAAAGAGAGGCCAGCTAAGAGGGAGTCTACTGTAGGTAATAAATAATGCAAATAAATGTAGCCTGTGAAAAACTGAATGCAGTCAGAAGAACCTCCTAGCAACTCTGCATACACAGGGCTTTTGTGCATACTTACTAACATTCTGTGCAGTGGTGGTATGAGACAAGTACTGTTTTTCCAAGGGGCTTAGGTTCAGCTTATGTAATTCAAGGCCAGAAAAAAAAAAAAAAACAGATAAACCCCAAATGTTATGACTTGCTTTTAAACTGACCAACTCCCATGATGTAAATACAGTACATTAATTGACACCAATGCAATGCCACTAGCCGCCAAGTTTCTGGATGAAGAAGTGAAACCAGCATGAAAAGGAGAGTAGTATTCATCCTCAAGTCTTGGTGAGTACATTCAGGTGGAGGATCCTGGTTTTACAAGATCTCACCAAGAAGACACTAATATATGGACTGTATTTTATAGATCACAGAGGGAGGGAGGTTTGGGTGCACAGTTCCCAGGGTAAAAAAAAAAATACCCAGACCTAGTGTACACAATGGTGCCAGGACTGGAAAAAAATGGCAAAGTAGAATCCTCAGGACATGGAAACAATCTTCCAATGGGGTTAGGCCATGCTCAGGGAGAGGATGCCCCCCCCCCTGTGGATGGAAAGTATTAGTAGCCCACAAAAAACCACGAAAACTGATGATCCAAAAAAATGGAAGAACTTATGTATTGTTACTATTATGGCAGAAGCCCAGAATTTCCAGACCGAAGATATTCAAAAAGATTGAGAGAGAAATGAGAGGAAACAAAAACTTGCAAAAAAGCATTTTTAGAGAATGAGGAAGTTTATATTACATGTGATCAACTATTACCAACAGTTCAAAAAATGGATGTTAGAAAAACAGATACAGTAGTCCATGACAAAAAGACAAAATTAGCATTGATCTGCTACTGCTACACCTAGTGATTACAGTGTCTTACATACAGAGAGGAGACAAAGTTATACATTTCCAGGATATGCGGGCAGACACAACAGTAATATGGAAGAAAGATACCCAGACAGTTCCAACAGTAGTAGAAGCAATAGGTCTACTAACAAAAGAATTTACAGTCCTACTTAAAAATTTTAACAAATACATGCAACCATGCATGAATTATAGGAGTCAATTCTAGGCATGTTGGTGCTGCAAAGAGCACTTCTGGCTAACATTAAAGACTGAAACAATATTAATTCTATGAACTTTGATTGCACACAGACTTAGGAATTGGGCCCATTCCCTTCATGATATTGGAAACCCAGACGATTTGGAGAAATTAAACTGAGAGAAACAATTGACATCAGTTAATAAATCCTTTACAAATGATTCATGATAAATCGGCAAATCACTTTTCAAAAGGAATATTCCAGGGCAATTCTTTATCACCACTTTTGTTTTGCCCTGTCTTTAACCCATTATACTATTTACCTAACAGACTAGGTCATGGACTAAGCTTGACTTCCATAAACCAGCTTTGCCTAATGGCATCTCATCTACTATTTGTAGATGATTTAAAACATTACATCTCATTAAATAAATGACTGAAAGCATAAATACAAATGGTTAAACCTTTCAGATGACATAAGAATATTCGGTTTTGATAAATGTGCAAATGCAACATCTACAGAGTGGGAAAACTGAAGCACTACAGAAATACCAACATGTCACAAAGGAAGTAATCAACTATTGCAATGAGCATCTCATGCAAATATAGTATGTTCATTACTGCTAACTCCCAGACAGAACATTGAGCTATATGCATCACTGTAGGAGAAGGAAGCCCTCCACAGCATTCTGTCAATGACAACAGCATTAACTCCCACCCCATGTTTTTCTATTGATTGGCAAGCTAGTCTGTATTACTTAAAAATGGTGTTAAAGGATGGCAAATCACTGTTTCACAAATCTTCAAATGAAATGTCCTTGAATGAAAGCTGCAGAATAAACCATTGCCCTGGCAAAAGGAGCTCTGCCGAGCCCTGTAAAGGTTTTGTTAGCAGAATCATGTCAGAAACCAGTGCAAAAGAACAGCTACTTGCAAGTGTATACTCCCCTAAATAAGGGTTCAGCTTAATCTGAGCAAAAGATACAAAAAGCTAGTTAGATTTTGTAGTGCCCTTTGTCTTGCTGGCACGTATTTACAGTTCTTGCTGTGACTCCACATAATTAAGATTAATATCAGATATGTCGGTATAACATAAAAAAGAAAACAAGTAGTCTCAAAACTTTGTTGATGAGCTCAGTCACAATAACCTCCCACAATCATGAAACCCAGACAGTCTTCCAAAGCAACAAGCTGCCACCCGTCACCTACAAGCGATCCTCAGTAACACTTAGCAGTAGGTATGGAAAATATATGTATTGTATTTTACATTTTAAGCCAACCTATTCCAGACAAACAATATAAACAGGGCTATAAAAGCACAGTTAAGAATAGCAGGTACCCACCTCCAACACACTACTACTGAAATCAAGCTAAATCCTAGTTAAGGAAAACACTACCTATTTGCAACCCACACTCCAAATTCAGGTATTAAGAAAAGCATAACATACATATAAATAGACTGACTTTTAACTAAAATCTCTTTCTGCTATCTAACGTAATAAAGCCTTCATCAGGTCTGTGACAAGAACTAAAATCATATACATTGGTAGATAAGTAAAAAGTGCTAACTAGATAGATGCAAGAAAAAACACACCTACAATGGATATAAAAAGTGTACACACCCCTGTTAAAATATTGCTGAAGACCTTATGGAAGCTGTGCTGATGGTCACTGAGAAGTTCATGTCTAATATTTACTTGTATAAGAGTTTTTTCAAATGTTTTCATTAGCATAGATTAGAAATTGGTGTATAGTCTTAGCTTTCCTTTGGTACACCTACTTTGTGTAATTAATTATGACTGAGTGCTTGGAGAAAAATGAGACTAAAACTCTATAGGTTATAGATGCACATAAGAGGTTTGGCAATACAAGATGCCCTATTTAGGAAGGCAGGGTGCAGCTGTTACATGTTGCCCCCTATAGTTGTATTTAGCTTTTAAATCTTCCCATTCATAGCTTCAGTTCAATGATAAATCCGTATATTTAAGCTTTATCTGATGTATGCATATGTTATACATGCTAAATACAGCTTAAAAGCTATAAATAGTATCTGTGATCCATTACTGTTGTGATGTGAGCCTTGTATTTTTGAGGCTCAACTCTTATCTGTTCATTTATTTAGATTTAGATAAACAGAGCATAGAACTTTTTACAATATGACAATTGCTTATATTTACCTTCCAAGCCTTTGGTTATATGTGCCTTAGCTCTTTGAATACATTTTGATGCTGATAAAACTCCAAATGGCCTTCTGAGGAACGTGTAGCTATGCAATTGTGCACTAAATCTGCACAATCTGGAATTTTCTTCAACTACTTTTATCTAACAGAATCACTGAGGTTCATCTACTAATGAAAACAACTTGGTATTTTGCATTATTGTGGCTACTTCACAACTATAAGCGATACTTTAATGACTAGATTATTCCAAACTTCAGAAAAAAAAGGCAGAAATTCTCTCTCTCTTTACAAAAGTTGCCCTACTTGTCTGCTAGTCAGTTGTTCTTGTATGTTGTTGACACCTAAACTTGCCATTCCTGAAAGATACTTTGCCTGAACATCTTTGACTGGTTATAGTATCAGTGATTTTTTATATGATAGTGTCATGGTAAACACCCTATGTTTGTACAGCAACATATATATACTTGTACCTTTGTCAAGAGCATTTTGAATACTGCACAATGACTGCTCTGGAATGTGCACTGGACCACATTTTTGTTTTCACTTTCTGTTTGTTTACCATTTCTAACTTCTATCAAATTGAGGCACTATGAAGAAATAATAATTGAAGAGCTATAATTTGAAATAAGATCTTGTACTTGGATTTTTGATCCATCATTTTCCTGATGCACTAAATATTACAATAACGTGCACAGGGCTCCATGTTCAATGCATGTCAGCACTTACTATTCATTATATTGATCACTGCTACAGTAAGCAGCCTTAGCTATATGCTTTACATCCTGCCAAGGGTGTAACAGCCATCCAGCCTCCAAAGTTTCAGGTCACCTTCCACATGTTCAAACCATTAGTCAGTCATCTTAAGCTGGTTTAAGGACCAAGCCCTTCAGATCTTTCCTGTCACCAAAGACGGTGCTCTTCTGCGGGCTTTTGAGAATTAACTGTCTGCTTGTACTGTTCCATTACTGGGCAAATATGTTCCCTAAAACTTTCCACATTTTAATATTTATTGATTTAATTATATACTCTTCGTTAGGAAAGTTATTTTTCTATTAGGAGTTTAATAGACGGTGTCATGACTGAACTGTACTTTTACATGGAAGCTCACTTTTTTCTTTCTTTCTTTTTTCAACTTAAAAGTTAAGTCCAAAAACATTTTCTCTGGAAAAAAATATTTTATTTTACTTTTTTCACACAATAGAAACAGTAAAAAGCACACTTTGTCAGCCCCAAAAGAGACATTTTACAGTTTTAGGAAAGGGGCTCCATTTCATTATGGAACAAACTAATGATCTCACAGATTGTCATCCTTCAGGTCACAAAAAGAAAGTTAAGAAAACAATCTTTGTTGCCACAGAAGGCTAGCAGTTTGCCTCCTTAACAGTTGGATCACTCTGCTGTGGCCATTAGATGTTTTTCAGATGACTCATGTTTTACTCTGGATCCCTCTGGTGGTGCAGTTACAGCCACTATGGACTAAGAATTAGGCACATCATCTGTAGTTCAGGTCCCCTCAGTGGGCAAGGGAGAGCCACTGTTGTTAGTCCTAGAAGAGGGAGCACAGAAGTCTTCCTTATTTTAGTCAGAATGGTGTGCCCATCCCTAGGGAAGCTGGTGCAGCCATTGTTGGTCTCATTTTTCCTATCAAAAAGAAACCAAAAACTAAACTTATCTGCTCCTACTCAAATTTCCTTAGAGTAATTTACTAAGATCTGGTTCAGGGCCTAATATATGCTATTGAGCCTTCCTTCTTATAAAGTGGTTGCTGGTAAAAGGGAAAAGAGATTCCTCTTCCTGAAGAGATTCAAGATCCAGAATCTGGACAAGAAGATGAAGAGACAAATGGCAGGGCTTTTTCCTCTGATTTTTGAATCAGAGTCTGGGTATCTGATTCTCCCTGTGGATGTTTATCTTTCTCTGAGACTCTTTGCAGAATGTGCCAGTGTTTTGCATAGGATAATGCAACTCCAAAATAAACACCCAAATAATACGTAAAAGTTCTGGCATAGTATCAGCTCCCTACTGAAACTTGGCACTATTGCTACCCCCACCCCTACCACGTCCAATATAAATAATAATGATATAGCTTTCCAGTTTAACTGTCATTTCATAAACTCAATCCAAACTCTGATAGGTTGTTAGTGTTAAGTATTTGGTTAGACAGTCACAACTGTAGGAATCCCTCCCTGCAGCACTACTAATCTTCCATCTTTCTCTCTCTATCTAAAATCAAACAACTCCTCCTTACCCTAAAACCTACAACTCTTGCAGCAGACAGAATACCTGCCAAATTCCTAAAAATCGCAGCTGACTCCCTATCCTACTCAGTCTCAATCCTAATAAACAGGTCCATTCAAGAAGCCTATGTACCTAAACTATGGAAAATATCTCACATTATACCACTGCATAAAGGTGGAAAATATTATGACTTTTCCAACTATTGGCCTATAGCTATACTATCCCCCTTATCCAAGCTCTTAAAGAAATGCATACATTTCCAAACCATGCAGTACTTAAAAACAAACAATCTTCTCTCCTCCACCCAACACGGATTCTGGCCTCACCATAGTGCAACTTCTACCATTCTCTCCTTTACCAATCAAGTTAACTATCATAGAAACCACAATAACTATGTATCTGCTATCTTTTTGGACCTGTCAAAGGCATATGACATGGTCTTGCATCCTAAACTATTAGATGCTCTCCACTCACTATCCTTTACTTCTCCTGGTTCAAAAGTTACTTATCAGACCAAAAACAATCTGTGCAATGGCTAAATAAACTATCCCCCCCTCCCTAACTCTGTAGGGGTACCACAAGGCTCAATATTAGGCCCACTTCTCTTCTATTTTTACAATTTATACACCGCCTCCAAACAAGCCTCACTAATATAGTACGCAGATGACTCTACACTCATCTGTGCAGCCCCATCTGTTAACACCTGGCAAGAACAAGCCCAAGAATCATTCTCTGCCACTGAAACTTGGATCACAGACATCCAACTTATCCTAAACCCCAACAAAACAAAACTTCTTTTGTTTACCCCTAATAAAACTAAAACTACTCCTGCTGATTTCTCTATCTTATCTAAAAATGGAACTATCATTTCCCCATCCACCCACACAAAGCTCCTAGGGATAGAAATAGACAATAACCTATCCTTCGATCTTCACATAGCTCAAACTATCCAGAAAGTTCATAAAAAAATGGGAACCCTTTATAGACACAAAAACTTCCTCACAGACAAAGCAAGACTAACTCTAGCTCAAATTCACCTCTTATCAACACTTACCTACACTGCTCCAATCCTGACACATATTAAAAAATCACACCTGGACAAGCTAGGGTCATGCTATAATAAAATAGCCACATTTACCATCAGCTCCCTTTCAGAACACATCACTGCCAAGCGCTAAAACAATTACAATGGCTAGAATTCCCACACCTACTATCTTACCTACAGCTCACTTATGCCTTCAACATCATAAACTACCCAGAGAAAACTCCGTCCCTAAAACAGCTACTAACCTCCTACTCTACCAGTCGCCCTCTCCGCTCATCAAACAAACCTCTCCTCAGTATCACACCTGCAAACAACACTGCAGGCAAAGCCCTTTTCTCCCACATCACAGATAAAAAATGGAACAACCTTCCCACTAACATATCCTCTGCAACAACAAACTGTAACTTTAAAAGACTATTAAAACCACATCTCAGGAAAAGCTGGATCTGTCCATGTATCACTTGAAAATTAGTATATCTTCTCTCCTCCTCCACAATACTCTAACTACTATGTACACTTGTTCTTACACACTTACATATACTCACTTCCAGTTAAGCCACTCTGGCTTGCTATCTCTTTCAGTGTACACTCATTAGAAAATGTAAACAGTCATTTAAAATAGCAAATGTAGTCACTACCATTCTATTTAGTAAAATTTTGTCTACAGATAATGTAAGATATTGTTATATCATGTAAAGCCTATTTGAATTACTGTGATAGATTCTTGTACATGAATACCTGTAAATATTATATTTGTATTTCCCACTGTTTGTATTTTTTGTACTTATTCACATTGTATTGACTTGTTTTTCTTCTCATCAATCATGGAGCTTTTTCTCCCTGGGCATCCACTGATAATGGACCTGGTCCAGTTGAATTATTCCCGGTAGACAAATGTAAAATAAATAAACCCCAGTATTATTTATTTTATTTTATCAGCCCTTCAGAAAATACTTCTCAAATGGAATTTCTAGAACCTTAACCCATTCTCACAGTGCTTGTTAATACTGGAGCCTGTCTGTTGTCACTACCTACTGTTTTCCTGATTGTCAGTCTGCTGCCCATAATCTGTTTTTTTTTTTTAAGTTGCTACTGAATATTCAGTTGCCTCCAATCTTACACTTTCTGACTAGAGTGGGGGAAAATGATATATGTGGGGAAAAAAGTATGTGCTTCTCCACCTTTGTTTTTCAGAATTTTGATTTGTCGGGCTACTCTGTTAAAGTTTATTCTGACTAATTGTATGAATTGTTTGCAATTTGTTTTTGAGGAAAAATCTGCTTTTAAATGATTGTTTCTTCCATCTCGCAGCTCATCTCTGTTTCCAGAGTGTGTGTGACTCTAATACTCTCTCCAGGGCTATGGCCATTGGTACTGTTTTGAGGAGGGTTGCGTGGCAGTGTTCTCAGACCCCCCTCCCCGAGATCCCAAAAATGGGAGTTTAATTCTCCTTTGGATAGAGATTTACTCTTTATTTCCTCTGCTGCAGAAATTACCAAAAAGTGTGATGAGATGGGTAAGCTGATGCAGAGAATCTCTCAGATTTTTAAGCCCTCATTTTCCAAGGTTATGGCAAGGGGGTTCCAAAAATAAGAATGGAATCCCCAAAGCAAAGGATACTCTAACAAGTCAGAATGACTGACCGCTTAGGGGACCATGCCCCCCCTTCCAGCTTTGCAGTCCTTTTTCCTTTCCAGAATGTCTGAATATTTGCTTCTCTCTTTGGTAACAGTTTGACAACTGAGTTCTGAAGATCATTTGCCAAGGTTGCAGACAACCGAGTTCTGAAGATCATTTGCCAAGGTTGCAGATGGCAGTGAGAGGAAAAGAATGTCTTCATCCCACCCAACCAAACTTTCCTTAAAAAATGTGTTGTCTCCGGTAGTAATAGAACCACTTCCTCATTCCTAGTTTTGGAAAGGATTTTATTGAAGGACATCTTTGGTGCCATAGAAATAAATGACCGAGAAGAGTTCTGGATCTTTCTCCTAAACCAAGCTTTGGTAGAGCCCAAGTCCGGATTGCTATGATCTGTTCCTCATTTTGTTTTCCGCTAACAGTAGATGTAAAAGATGTGTATCGCATCCCTATTTATCCAGACTTTGGGAGTTTCTTAAATGTGATCCAGACACACACTACCTTATTAGTTCTCTGTTTTACCCTTCTGAATATCCATTGCATCAAGAGTGTTCATGGAAGTGTCTAGCTCCAGTTATAGCTTATTTCAGGCTACAGAGTATCCACCTTTTTCCATATTTTGATTACTTGCTTATCTTTGCAGAGTCTTTTTCAAAAGTTTTGGGAATCTCTCATCTGGATAAGAGCTCTTACAACCTGGGATCCGAAGGGAGCATTAAAACATCTTGACACCATCACACAGGATTGTGTTCTTGGGATGTCAGCTAGATACCTTGGTTCTAACAGCTTCCTTCTCTCTCTTTTTTTTTCTCTCCAATACTTATCTCCTAGCTATGCCCTCTCAGGGCCCTGCCTCATTTTCTCGGTTGACAGGAAAGCTCTGAAGGGATGTGTGCTTAAACTTGTCTGTTAGGCACCTCATCTTGAAGTGTCTAAAGGTTTGGTTGTGTGGAAGGGGCCCTGAAGCTTTGGAACCTGGCTGGCTATCATATCTTTGACAGGATATGGACATATAACTAAGGCTACTACAGCAGAGATCATTCAAACACCTACTGTTGTGGTACATTTATTTACACAACTGTACTTTCCAGAGGCTGCATCACTCTCTTATTTTGACATTGCTGTCTCCACCCTGGGCATGGCCAAATCTCATAGTTGTGGATGATGATCATCTGGCTCCAGTGCAGAGATGCCCATCAAGCCAGCTTTTTTGGGTCCTACAGTTCAAGTTCACACTGCCCTGTCTTACTGATAGCAATGCCAAACCTTTCCACACTGGGTTGTACAACAGACTTCCTGTACATGTTTTTGAAGTGATTTTACTATCCATCACATATGATGCAGCTAGCTCCAATAATGCAGAGATGCATGCCACTCTTAACCAGTATTTGTGACATGGAAGCTCCAACCCAATATGGAGGTCAGGGCTCACAGCCGCAAAATATTAAAATCCTCTGCAGAGCTATCATTTCCACCTTTTATACCCCTTTTGCCTAAGGTAATGTTGCTGTTGCATGGCATTCTGTTCTATCCTTGCCTGTGCTAGTCATGACCATCTTGTTAGTGTGTGTGCATAAGGTATTGTCTGATTCACTGTGCAATCGGTGTGCTGTAATGCATGTATCAGTTTCTATTCTGTGGTGTTTTTGTCATGGTTCTTGGTTGTAGACCAGAAGCTGCATCTTTGCCAGTGTGGCAACATTACTCTTACCTCTGCCTCACATATGGTGCTGTAGCTACCTATTTTTCCACCGGGTCAATACTCTGACTCCTCATCTGCTGCTGACACAGGTATGCCAGACACAGACAGTATTTCAATGTGCCCTTTATGGTTTCTACATGCATACTAGTATGTTGTGTTCCACACTGAGCAGCAATAATTACTGCTGATCTCTACTATATACTGCACTCTGCCACCAGATGTATCCAAGCATACATTAATATTTGTGACATTGCAGTGTTGTATGCCATTTCATCCATGGTCTAGGGGCTTCAGACGAGGGTCATCAGTCAATGTTCTTTAGCATAGCCTGCAACACAGAAAATTGGATATAGTTGTAACTGAGTAATCTGCTGCATATACCATTGGGAACAGCATATTCATGTAGCTGGGAATTTGGCAGCTGTTAACTAGTTGACACTGCTGAAAGTCACCCTGCATGAAATGCTGGTAGAGGTAAAATGGGTACCAGATATAGGAATCGTGGGAACTACCTGGATGGCAGATGGACTTGTGCATTGCACACCATCCGAGAGCTGTAGTGGATGCCCTCCCAGACAATGAATAAGATGCTACGTGTAGTAGGTGGGGGGGGGTCTTTGAGGGCCAAGTAGGTACAATATAGTGGCACCAAAACCATCAAAATAGTTCATCCTCTGTCAGATGTTGCTAGATCGTGTAGCAAGGATGGTCAGTGGTGCCCAGACCTTTGTGTCCACTGTGCTAGGAGGGTCACACATCACTTTAGCTCTTATGTGGAGGTGGCATGTGTCTGCTCCTTGCCATTTCATGTCTCTGTCCACATAGCAGGAGTTGACAATGTCCTAGCGGTGGATGTGCCTATATGTCATCCACTTGTAGACCTGTCATTCTCAGTATCTTCTTCTTTTGACTTTTCCCGGTTAGGGGTCGCCATAGCGGAACTCCAGTCCGATAATGATTGGCAGTAGATTTTTTTACGGGTGCCAAGGTGCCAGCTCGATGCCCAACCTTCAGTGAAGGCATGCCCATTCTACACATGCCACTCAACTATGGGGAGGACATGTAGACTCTACACAGAAGGCGCTCCAGCAGAGAATCGAACAGGAGAACCTCTTGCTGTGAGGCAACAATGCTACCGCTGCACCTCCGCGGCTTACCTGCCATTCTCAGTATCATGATGTGCAAAACTGCAGATACACACACCACCAGCGGCCACTGATGCATGTTAATTGGCTATTTTATTAATGCTGAAGCTACAGGGCATTAGTAATGTTCCTGTACAATGAAAATCTTGGAATTCAAAAGGGAGTGCTGCAGCTCTTTGCACTCAGTTTATGTCTCTAAATCACTTTCCTGTATTTTGATTTTGGGATTTGCATATACGACTGTGTTAATTGATTCTCATTTACAGGCATTTATATACCCTGCATCTCATGCCATTTGTCTAGCAGACAGCACTGTGTGTGTCTCTGAATCTCCCCATTACACGTGCATCAATGCACACTGCAAAATTTCACTTAAAACTGTGTGCTGCTTTCTGAATATTACTTATTAAGCTGCATTTAATTGGGAGTTGCATTGTATTTTTCCAGTTCGGCAGTACCTTCAAAACTTATTTACTAGTCTGTTATAGGGGGCGTGGCCAAGGATGAACACAGGATAGCAGCAGATTTCTTCAGCTCCACCAATTTCGTTACATTGACAGGAATTAATTACTTAAAAAATTAATTTTTGAAGTAATTTTCTTTCTAAATATGTTTGTTTTATATAGTTCTTGAACTATATCTAAAAAAGAAAGGAAATATTAATAATATTCCTGTCAGAAATTACTTTGGAAATTTTCCTGTCAGTTTATCAGTCTGAAATGAGTTCCAGTAAGACAAATTCTCAAGACTCCAGCATCAAGAAAGAACTTCAGTCTCTGATAATTGTAGTCCAGCAACTTACTGCTAAGATGGATAAAATGGATACTAAAATAGACACTTTCATAGAAAAAACTACAAAACAAATAGACTTGTTACATATGGACCTGCAACAACAGAAGATCCAGATGACAGGCATAGAAGAAGCTGTGAATGACATGGAAAATAGAATACAAGAAGAGGAAATCAACATTGAGTTTCTGCTGAAACAAAATACACATTTACAAACAAAGCTGGATGACCTGGAAAATAGATCTAGGCGCAATAACATTAGGATTTTTGGACTGCCAGAAAATATTGAAGGTAACAATATTACTTCTTTTTTTAACAACATGGCTTCCTAAAACTTTAGATTTACCAGAAGCATTCTCTTTTGGTATCTAGCACATAGATCTATAGCTAATACTAACTCTAACAAAAACTATCCTAGATCAGTTATAGTTAGATTTCTATCATCTTTTGATAAAGAGATGGTTCTTAAATCTGCTTGGGCTAAAGCTCCTGTTAAGATTAATGAAACAACTGTGCGTTTTGACAATGACTATTCTTCCATGGTATTAGCTAAAAGAAAAGTTTTTCTGCCACTAATAAGGGAGCTTAAAAAAGCACAGTTTAAAACATACCCTCTGTTTCCTGCCAAGCTTAAAATCTTCCTTCCTGATGGTCCTAAAATTTTCGATGACTTAGACTCTGCTTTACTGTTTATCAAAAAAAATAAGATTTTGGAAAAAATAGAAGAAATGGAATGGGCTAGTCCTTCGTTAAAGAGACTGGCAACTGAAACTTCATGGAAGACTTCAGAGAAGAAGAAGAGACTAAAAAACAAATGATTTGTACTATGTTTTTTTTCTCTCTCTCATCATTTTATTTTATTATTAATCTTTTTAAATATAGTTCCTGCATTTCCAAGAAGCAACAAATATTTTGAAAAATATTTAATCAAAGTTATTCTCTGTGTGCATAGAAATGTTTTGTTTCATAACTAGTCAAAATATCTGGAGATTTAATGGCAAGCTGTGATTTAACTTGTTTCTCTTTCTGAAGAGGAAAAATAAGGTCAGTAATTTGATACATTTTTTTCCTTTATCTTTTTCTTCTTTTCTTTGTTTAAACAATGACATTCTATTTAGATTATGTAGTGGGTAAAGGGTGGGGGAGGGCAGGGAGAGAAGAGTAATGAAAATATGATTAATAGAATAATAACATATTTATTCCTTGTAAAAAGTTTATATATTCTTCAAATGCTATTCCTAATTATACTTTCTTGATTACACTGCTTATGCTTGTTTGTAAATAATCTGTCATGCTTTAACTAATAATAATTAGAACTAAATAATAGTAAATAATATGTTTTATTTTTAACTCTATTAATATAAACAGTAAGTAATATTCTATTGTATATACTTCTTATAGCTTTCTCTTACATTTTTTATTTCTGCCTTACACCCTTTTACTTTCTACTCTCTTTTCTTTTCTTTATTAATATATAGAAATGCTTTTGATCATATAGACACAGTAAATAATAAGATTTGCATAGGAGTTGAGTTGGGACAAAAATGTTGAGTTTTGTTACTTATTAATAATTTTGGGCTTGATTTCACTTACATAAAGTCTGTAATAACCTGTAGAATGCATTGTGAAGGTTTTGTCATGTTTAGATGCATTTACACTGCTAAATGAATGTTTGTCACTAGTTTTTAATAAGTTTCCCGCCAAAATGTTAAAAGAGACAATCTGGGATGTGGGCTGTCTCATGCACAGTGTCCATGAGCTACTTCAAAAGCTTCAACTCTCAGAATTCTCACAGAGAAGCTGAAAGCAGCTAGTCTCACCTTTGACCTAGATATCACACTGACACATCACAGATACAGGAATGACACTACCTAATTATACTTTCTTGATTACACTGCTTATGCTTGTTTGTAAATAATCTGTCATGCTTTAACTAATAATAATTAGAACTAAATAATAGTAAATAATATGTTTTATTTTTAACTCTATTAATATAAACAGTAAGTAATATTCTATTGTATATACTTCTTATAGCTTTCTCTTACATTTTTTTTTATTTCTGCCTTACACCCCCATTACTTTCTACTCTCTTTTTCTTTTCTTTATTAATATATAGAAATACTTTTGATCATATAGACACAGTAAATAATAAGATTCGCATAGGAGTTGAGTTGGGACAAAAATGTTGAGTTTTGTTACTTATTAATAATTTTGGGCTTGATTTCACTTACATAGAGTCTGTAATAATCTGTAGAATGCATTGTGAAGGTTTTGTCATGTTTAGATGCATTTACACTGCTAAATGAATGTTTGTCACTAGTTTTTAATAAGTTTCCCGCCAAAATGTTAAAAGACACAATCTGGGATGTGGGCTGTCTCATGCACAGTGTCCATGAGCTACTTCAAAAGCTTCATCTCTCAGAATTCTCACAGAGAAGCTGAAAGCAGCTGGTCTCACCTTTGACCTAGATATCACACTGACACATCACAGATACAGGAATAGCAGATTAATAATATGTGTTAAAAACCTATGTCCCAAATATATACAGTACTATAACTCATTTAATTCATCTGATTGACAAGCATAAATAATTTTATAACTCTATACTGGAAGAAATTGTCATGTGATATATTTTAAAGCAGTAGTATAGCATGTTTGTAAAATCTGGTTACTAAAATGTGTTTGCTGTGCATTATTTTGTATAAAGCAGACAGATTTATTGAAGGGACAGCAATGTAAGATGGTGCTCAGTAAAGATACAACTCAGTGAGATCAGATATATATATATGTATGTGTGTGTGTGTGTGTGTGTGTGTGTATGTGTGTGTTTGTGTGTATGTGTGTGTGTGTGTTTGTGTGTGTGTGTATGTGCGTGTGTATGTGTGTGTGTGTGTGTGTATGTGTGTGTGTGTATGCATGTGTATATATATATTTATATATATATATATATATATATATATATATATATATATGTATATGTGTATATGTGTGTGTATGTGTGCATGTATGTATATATATATATATATATATATGTGTGTGTGTGTGTGTGTATGTGTGTGTATGTAGATATGTATATAAATGTTTCTGAGAATCTGCTTAACTATGAAGTATGATTTATAACAATTTCTATGAATACAATATTTTATTCTATTGGCAATAATGAGTTTGAGTAATTGCTCATATACAAGCAATTCAAGGTTTTTTTTGGAAGCTGTTAACTGTATTTACATGACAGAAAATAGATGCATCCTAATATATGTAATGTCTGAATCATATTAGCCAAAGTTTTTGATTTAAATGAATGTTAGAACTTATTTTTCTCTCCTCTTGATTTCTAACATCAAGATTATTTGAATGCTATTTGAATACAAGTGTTTTATATTACATGGATGTATATAGTAGTATGAACAGTTTTTAAAAAAAAAAAAAAAAAAAAAAGGGTTTATTTTAGTTTATATGATGCTGTTTTACCAAATGTGTAGTCTTGTCTTGCTAGATAATTGAATTGAAAACTGTTAACTTCAGTTAAATATAACTAGTATTAAATTGATAAGGTGGTAGCTGACGTACTGCTGCTTAGGGTAGGGGGTTAACTTGAGTGGTAAATACTACTCTAAGTTGGAGTTTATAACTCCAGGCTGGATGCAAGGTTTAATCCTTACGTTATTTTCACTTGTTCATTGTTATTTGTATATTTATTTATTTTTATTTTACATTTGTTAACCGGGAGAGTCCGACTGGATACATGTCCATTTTCAGCGGAGGCCCGGGGAGAAAAGCTCCAAGTACATAACAGACATATGAACATTGTTAATGCAAAAAAAAGGAAGATAGTTGAGTTCTAAATACATCACATCTTGGGAAAAAAAAAACAACATCAGCATATAAAAAAAAAAACATAGGTCAGTTACAAAGGCCTTGTTAAAAAGCGGTTAAGGATAGTGAGGTAAGAGAAGGGTAAATGATAGTGGTTAATCAGGTTTGGAACAGGGACATTGCCAGAGAGTATTGAGATGGGGTTTAAGCTTTTTTTTGAATTGTAGGAGTGAGGGTTCTGAGGTGAGCATGGTCGGTAGGGAGTTCCACATTTTACCTACAAAGTTTGAGAATAGAGAATCCCCAGCAGAATTATTGGCTTTGGTAGTTTGAGCTAAGATCTTATTGGAGGAGCGTAAAGATTGCAGGTTAATATAGAGGTGAATGATGTTTTTCAGAGCTGGTGTTTTCTCTGGGTGATACAGTATCTGGTGAGCCATTTTGAGTTGGTTGTAATGGAGTTGGCTGGAAAACTCTAACCACCCTAGTTGCTTCAAGTTAGTGCAGTGGTGCGTTCTAAAGGTGGAATTTGTGGCAAATCTAGCTATGTGATTGTAACAAGAAGCAAGTTTGTTAAGGGTTGTCTTGTTTAGGTTTGTAAAGAGGGGGGAGGCATAGAAAAGAGTTGATAGTAGGTGTGTGCTGGCAACTGTAATTTTAGCATGAGGAGTGAGAAAGTGTTTTACTTTATAGAGAGAGCCAAGCTTTTTATTGACGGTTTTGATGGTAAGATTGAAATGGGTGTCAAATTTAAGGAGTTATCAATGGTAACACCTAATAGCTTTGTGTGAGCTTCTGGTGATATAGTGATTCCATTGGAGGATGTAATAGAGAAGGTGGGGGGAAGAGTCTTGTTAGTGGGTGAGAAAGTAAGTAGTTTTGTTTTGTTGGGGTTGAGAACTAGTTGTCGACTTGAGAACCATTTTTCTATTAGGTTGAAGGTGTCTTGGGTTGAAGCAGTGAGGTCTGCCAGGTTGGAGGCAGTGCTGATGATAGTCAAATCATCTGCATATTGAATGCATGTGGCATGGGGGTGATTGTGGGCAGGTCATTAACAAAGATGGTGAAGAGAAGAGGGCCAAGAATAGATCCTTGGGGAAATCCAAGTGTAACAGGTAGGCATGTAGATAATTTGTCCTGCCATAGAACAGCCTGTTGCCTATTGGACAGGTAGGATTGGAACCATTTCAGTGTGGAATTGCTGAGTGATAGTTTTTAATGTATGGAGGAGTTGAATGTGGTTCACCATATCAAAGGCCTTGGAGAGGTCTAAGAAAAGAGCAGATGATAGTTTATTATTGTTTCTGAAGTTATTGATGGTATTAGAAAAGGATAGTAGGGCTGATGTGGTACTGTGATTTGGCCTGAAGCCATGTTGGGAGTTAGCTAGAATTTTATTTTTGGTGAGGTGTTCCATCAGTTGTTTGTGGACACACTTTTCCATAATTTTGGCCAGGGGTGAGAGTATAGCTATAGGTCTGTAGTTGGTTAGCTCTAGTGAGCTACCACCTTTATGGAGAGGAATAATGTGGGACATTTTCCATATGGAGGGGATGAAGGCTTCTGACAAGGTACGGTTTATGATTATGGGATAGGAAATGGCCTCAGCTGCTTTTTGCAGAAACTCAGCTGGGAGAAGGTCAGCTGCTAGCTTAGTGGGTTTTAGTTTTTAAGAAGAGATGTTATAAAGGATATGGGTACTGGATCGAAGGTAAATAGATGATCTGATGTAGTTGTAGTATTCTGCTGGCATGGGTAGTGGAGTGGGCTGGTTGTTTGTTTGAATTGTGTGGCCAGGGATTGTATAGTTTCTGTGAAGAAACTATTGAATGTGTTAGCAATGTTTACAGGGCACTGTTGTTTGCAAGTTGTTGGAGAGGGGTGGTTGCCTGGCCTGGGTGCAGGAGCTTGTTTAAGCCTGCCCAGAATTTTTGTGGATTATTAAGGTGTTTGTGTTGGAGGTGGAGGAAGAAGTTTTTTTTATCATTTAAGATCATTCTTTTAGTTTCATTTCTAAGTTGCCGGAAGGTTTGGTGGGAGTGTGGGTCTTTAGAGGTACGCCATGTGACCCACATCTTGTTTCTAGATAGGATTTTGGATTTTGTTTCCTTAGAGAGCCATGGTGCGGTTTTGGTTTTAGTTCTAATGGACCATATTGGAGCATGGGAATCTAGAATCTTGAGGAAGGTGGTGTTGAAGCAGATAACTGCCTCTTCAAGAGGAAGAGACTTGAGTATTGTCCAGTTGTGGGCTTTAAGTTCAGTTTGAAAAACGGAGGCGTTGTTTTGACATCCACAATATATTTTGTACATTCATTGTCACTACAAACAAAATTGAATCCTATACGAAATCTCATAAGAGATTCAATAAATACAGCTATATTTAAAGGTACACCTAAAGGAGGATATGTAACATTACTTATCTTGTTATTTGTTATTTTGATCATAAGATTCTTAAGTTTTAAAAATGCCAAATGACATCTTTAAAAGGAATTTCTTTAAACATTAAGGGATTGAATAATCCATGTAAAAGGGCAAGCCTAATAAGATACATTAATTTACATAAGGCCAACTTAGTCTTCCTACAAGAAACCCATCTCTTGAAAAAAGATATTGATAAACTAGCCACAAACAAATATACAGTATTGGTTAGTTCAGAGCACACTCAGAAAAAAAGAGGAGTGGCTATTTTATGGAATAAAAGTATGCCCATTCCTAAAACCATTAAGTCTTATCAGGATGACAAAGGAATGTTTTATATGGTTACAATACAAATTAATGGGAAGACTTACACTTTAATTAATGTATATTGGATACCTGGAATTGGTATTAATACAGTGAAACATCATCTTGATAAGATCATATCATTCTCTATAGGAGATATTATTTTAGCTGGTGACTTTAATCAGATAGATTCAAAATCATTACCATACACCTTTTTTTCTAACAGATACAAAACTTATTCAAAAATAGATAGGGTCTTTATTTCTAACCAGATGGTAACAGATTTAATTAATTCCAAAATCATTTCATGTCCTATATCTGATCATAATTCAATTGTTTTTGAATTCATGATAAAAAATACTCATAATGTTCAGATCAAAAGGATACCAGCATACTTAACTCAACTAAAAGACTATAAAGAATATATACTTTCAGAAGTAAAACATTTTTAGACATAAATAACACTCCTGAAGTCTCCATTGTTTATGTTTGGGATGCCTTAAAATCATATCTATATGGACAAAGTATCAGATGGTATAATAATAAAAGGAAATCTTGGGATAAGGAATTGTTAGATATTCAAAGTAAATTAGACTCTTATAAACATAATAATAAAGAAAATATTACGGACAAGAAAGTTATTGAAGAAATAAACAAACTAAATGAGAAATACAAAGAAATTTTAACTCATAAAGTTAAAATAACTTTAGAGAATACAAATTTTTGTCTTATTCAATAAGCCCCAAATACTTACATAGACTTAAAAATAAAACAAAAAGGTTGAATAAACAAAACCATATCAAAGAAATCTTTTCTCTAAGGAAAAGAAGAATGTTTCTAGTATACCAGAAATACTAGATGAATTTAGAAATCACTTTCACAAAATTAACCATAATAATATTAACATGGAACCTAAAGATAAAATAAAGGAGTTTATAACCACAAATATGAATAAAAGCTTAATAAACAACAGATTAAACTATTGGACAAGAGTATTTCATATACAGAAGTTATTACACAAATAAATAAGCTTAAATCAAACAAAGCACCGGGTAATGATGGTATTATACCAGAGATATATAAAATCCTTTCTAAAAATACATATTCATTAATACATAAGGTTTTTATTTTGGCCCAAACTGAGTTAATAACCCCCATCTTGGCAATATACATTTATTTCGCCAATTTTAAAACCTGATAAAGATCCAACTAGATGTTCTTCATATCGCCCATCTCATTACTTAATGTTGATTATAAAATGTTTATGAATATCTTTGCTGATAGATTGAAGACAATCATTCCCGGCATTATAGATATAGATCAGACAGGCTTCATTGTAAATAGAAATACTTTTGATAATATAAGAAGAACTTTAACATTAATAGATTTTGCAAATAGGAAAAAGAAAGATTTAACACTTATTAGTCTTGATATAAGTTCAGCTTTTGATTCAGTAAGTTGGGACTATCTGTTTACCTTAATGAAGTGCACAAACTTCTCGGATGCATTTGTAAATCTAATTGAACATTTATACAAAGGAACGTTGGCTTATATTAAGGTAGGAACATATGTTTCACAAAAAATACCCATTCTTAAAGGTACAAAACAAGGATGTCTACTTTCTTCACTATTATTCACTTTAGTAATGGAGCCTTGGGCTAATTTGATCAGAAACAGTACTGACATAGAGGGTTTTGAAATAGATGAAAATACAACATCCAAAATTCAACTTTTTGCAGATGATGTTCTAATTACATCAGCAGGATCTAATTCTTCTGTACAGTCTCTATTTGATAACATGATGAATTTTAAAAGTATTTCTGGTTTAATATTCAATGAAGAAAAAACTAAAATACTACCTATATATACACGAAAAAATATTCTCATTAGTGATTTTACTAAATATGTACCCAATTCAGGTCAGATAACTTATTTAGGTATAATACTATCTAAAGATATTAAATCTATTATATATAATAATTATAATACCTGTTTTCTTAATATACAAAATCTTTTAATACCTGGAATAATATGTTTTTACTATGGAGGAGAGACTTACAATTATTAAAATGATAATATTCCCCAAGATTTTATACTTAATACAATCAATAATACTTCCACCTACAAAAATAATTATCAAGAAACTGAACACACTAATGTTAAATTTCTTATGGGCACCTAATAGACCTAGGATTGCATTAAAGAAACATACTAATAGCTGGTCTCAAGGGGGTATTTCTTTTCCAGACTTTAATTTATATACTATCTCTTCTGTTGTAAAAGTTATTACTTTATTAATAGATCAGTCATATGTCACAAAATGGAAAGATTATTGGGAGCTAATTAGTATACACTTCATGAAAATCTCCTTAACACATAAAAATATGATTGTAAATAACTCCATGTTATGGTTACTAAAGGAATTTTGTACTTCATCTATTACACCTAAACATATGGTTTGTTACCCATTAAATATTATTATTAGTTATCGTAACTTTATATTCATGCACCCTAAGTATAGGGAATGGAATTTTATTGTATTTCCTATAATGTATACTCAGGGTATGCTTTTGTCATCTACTTCTGAAGGAACTCATTTAGCTATAGATAATGATCTAAAGTACTGGTATCAGTTGATATCTGATAATAAAGTTAAAAATCTAGATTTCTTAAAACAAGAATTTGATCTAAGAGAAACTTGCTGGTTAGAGGTTCAGACCTTTAGACAACATCTCATTAATAAAATAGATTTAATGTCTATAACTGTTAAAGAATCTATTCCAACACTGATTGATTACTTGATATTAAATTTACAACATAAAGTTTCTGATAAAGGTAAACTTTCATACATACATAAAGTTATCAGACAAGAAACTTTTTACAGTGTAGATTCATACTGGAATTATTTCACTTCTATTAATGGGGACCCACCAAATCAACAAGATAAACAATATATATTGGAATCTGCTTATAGAACTACGTCTTCCATTGTCTGGAGACTTTATACATGGAAATTTTTACATAGATCTTTTATACACCTTTGATGATGAATAAAATAAATAATAAAGATAATCTATGTAAGAGATGTAATGTAGAAATTAATGCTGACTGGGCTCATATGTTTTATGACTGTATAAAATTGAAAGAATACTGGAAGTCAATTAATGAATTTTTACAGGCTCTTTTACAGATAATTTCATTATTTCTAAATCTCTTATATTATTCAACACACCTGTACCTCAAAGTGTTAAAAGGTTAAGCTTCCCTTGTTATGGTCTATTCTAGCAGTGTCTAGGAAAATAATAACTAGAAATTGGATTTCAGATACACCTCCTTCGTTCAATGAATTTAAAAATGTTATGAATATAGTGTGCCATATGGAAATAAACACAATTAGGACTAGAACAAATAGAAAAACATCTTATTTTATTGTATGGGATAATTTACAAAATTTGTTAAAAATTTTTAATTTCAATAGCATGGTATTTTAGTTTAATTAATTGATCTGATTGTAGTGGATGTCTTTGTAAATACTTTAGTTGTTTTGTTGAATATTATAATAATACCTATTTTTAATTACTTGTATAAAATTGTTATGATATTTCTCTTATATGTTAAAACAATAAACCTGTTTTGAAAAAAAAAAACTTATTTACTAGTGACATGCCCGAATGTGGGGTTAGTACTATTCAATGAGCAAGAATCTCAATATAGTTTGATCTTTAAACCTCTAATTTTTTACTAAGTTGCCTTGCACTTAGAATTCTGGAAATTTTAGCCACATTTTCCACTAACTTCTGTACTTCCAAACATAAAATGCTCAATATATTTCTCCATTTCTGCACATGTTCTTCTCAGTTCTTATACCATTTTATGTATAAATGTTTGGCAGAATTTTTAGGAAACTACAACACTGTGTATGAGCTGCTATCAAGGATGAAGGAACTATTGACATCTTTTGAGATTTTTTTTCCCACCAAAGGATTGTGTATCATACAGGACTAGTTACTATGCATGAAAAACTATATACCTCATATACTACAGAGCCTCAGGTTTAGGGAAAAGGATTCCATGGGATTCTAACTCTACAGAATGGAATCCTTCATTTCAAATACTCCTCTTTAGTAATTGCAATACTTGAACAGTTTACTTTCTTTTAATAATACCTGACATTGCTTTCAGCTAATAACTTGGTGGTTTTGATTAACTTAACCCCAACTACAGAACACTTCGCTGTTGGGAGTACAGATAATTCCTGTATTGTGGGCTTCAGTTGTAAGGTAAATGGAGATAAAGTGGGTAAATTGTCAAATTGTGGCTCACCCAACTGACAAAAGCATGTGGGATGCAAAAAATCCAGAGGGTGATGAGATGGGCATAAGCAAAGTACAGGCTCGGGTGAGAATAAAATGGTAGGTAGTTCAAAGACAAGAAACACTATTCTGATGGAGGCAAATATGCAGAGGTAGGGCAGCAGTACTAGCTAAGTATTTGGGGAGGAGTTTGTGTTTTATGCTGGGCAATTAATGTAAATGCACAGGTGAGACTCTGTAGAATTCAAGGGAGCAGGAAATTGGATGTGTAGCAATTAGGAGCTAATTATGGGGGGGCCACGGTGCTACAGCAGTTAACATTGCCACCTCACAGCAAGAGGATCTCTGGTTTGATTCTCTGCTGGGGTGCCTTCTGTGCGGAGTCTGCATGTCCTCCCTGCAGTCACATGGGTTTCCTCCAGGTGCTCCAGTTTCCTCCCACATCCCAAGGACATGCTGTAGGTGGATTAGGTACTCTAGATTTGCCCTAGTTGTGATTGTGTGCGTCTTCTGTAGAAGGTTCGGCACTGGGCTGGAAACTCAACACCGTTAAACTCCACTGCCAATCGTTCTACAGACCACTGTTCTGCTGTGGCAACCCCTAACAAAGAAAAGCCAAAAGAAGAAATAATTAGGAGCTAATTGCCCACTCCAGTACTGATAGAATTTTTACAATCAGAGATTCAGGATGATGTAGGCAATGATATGATATGAAGAGAGAGAGAGAGAGACAGAGAGAGAGAGACAGTAAGAAGAGGTATTAAGTCAAAAGAGAAGGAAGGTAGTGCAATGAATATGGAAAGTAACAAGAGTTGAGAACGAAAAACTTGAGAGTCCTTGCACGTGTTTGATTAAAACATGGTCTGGCCTAACCTGATTCTTTCTAGCAGTAGCTGATAAGGGGGAAGAGAACAAAAAAAAAAAAAAACAAACAAAAAAAAAGTTCAGTTGGAAACTTTTTTTTTTCCCTACAGAAGATCAGTATTAAAACTAAGTGAATGGGGGAGAAGTTATTGAAGTTGCTGGACTTTGGGATGTGACAGTACTTGGGAGGAAGGGACTCTTCATAGATGAGAAGACTTGATGTGCTTTGTAAATTATTTTTTAGATTTCATTTTTAAGCAAGATCTAACATTTTTTGTATGTTTTTCTAGAGGTGGGAGTTGTCTATAGTTCTCTTTTCTTATATAGTCACTAAAATCTGTTTATCTTCTGAACATCTAGTTAGAAGGTGTCTCCCCTAATCTCCACTCACCAGATATTTGTGTCTCCCTAGGTAGAGAAAATGCGAGAGTGGATGTGTTAGAATGGTGGACCAGTGCTTTCTAGATGTCACTAACCAGTCGGAGCAGACACATGAAGTGGTAGCAAGCAGCCACTTGCAGGCAGCTGCCAGGATAGTGAGTTGAAGCTGACTCTCTCTCAACAGTGTAGAGTGTGTTAACAGCTTGCCTACTTAGGAAGGAGAGGATTGAAGAGTATTATTGGCTGAAGCAATGGCGCAGAGAAGTATGACTTTTGCTTGTTAATAAGGAGACTGTAAGAGAATTTAGGTCTCTGACCGGGAAATCTTCATCACAGGCCAGAATAGGCACTTCTGCTTAATGCTGTGTAAGATCAGTGTGCATATTGGTGATTATACCTTTTTGAATGAAGGTGGTAGTGGAGGAGGGGGTCATTGATCCCAAGGGTAGTGGTAGACACTTGGACAGTAAGAAGGAAGATGGACACACACCCATGGAGAAATTCACAAGTGTGATTCAGAAGAGTCTGGATTTTACTGTGCAATGGAAGTAGCTGACTGCATAAAGGATATTGCATATAAAGTCTGAGAGGAAGCAGAGGCCTACTGCCCTATGAGTAGAGTAAGGGAGTGGGCAATGTCAGAACCTAAGGTTATCAGACTGGCTGTTAAGGTAAAACAAGAGAAGAATGTTGTTGGATTAATTATCTCCCCGCACATGTCATGGGAGGTGAATGAGACATAGGAGGATAAAATGGAACTGGCTAGGAGCAAAGAAGGTTATAACCATAGGAGACTTTTAATCTTCCTGGAGTGGTTAGCAGATTGAGCACCAGGATGTAAAGTGGGGGGAGTTGATTGAGGTGTTGTATCGTGAATGGTTTAACCAACTAGTGTATGGCCAGTCCAGCAAGGATAAGCTTCTGGAAGTGATTTTGTTAAAACAAAAAAGGCCATGAATGTTAGAGTGAAGCCATAATTGGTGGTTATACCACAGGGCTGATAGAATGGAGTGTAGGAAGATCGTGTGTGGTTTTATTTGCAACTTTGCTACTTATAGTGAGACGACATAATGAAATGGATTTAGGACTGGAGACAAAAGCTATAGATACGAGTCATAGTGTTTTGGGGGGGCATGGAAACTGACATTGATTTCAAGGGACAAACAAGGTCAGTCCAGTGCAAAAGAAGGTGAAACAAAATTAAGTCAACCTAGTATTTAAGAGTACACACAACTATAATAGTCCGAGAGAACTTGGTGAAAATAAGACCAGAAAATCCAAAGTAATGGTTCAAAACAAACAGCTTAATTGAACAACCTTGTGCTGGGCAATAACATCCTAAAATAATGGAGTTTATCAAAGCATCAGTGCAACTTTCCTCTACATTGAGTAATGTTTTGTATGTATTTCATTCAAAAACTCTCAAAAATTCTCCTGATGAAAAAATTCACATAAGGAGTTATATGATAACAGATGTCATAAATATTTGTAGATATTCATAATTATTCATAAACTATTATAACCTTAGTCAGTGTTGTGAAATCTGTTTAATTAGTCAATATTCATAACTAGTTTCCAAATACAAGAACTCATTTATTAAGAATATATATAAAATAAAAAATCACAATACAAATATTAATACCTTATGTGTATTTAAGTATGTTTTCAAAATTTATCAGATGCTCTAAATATCTAAAAACATGCTATTTTTTTTGTGAATTTTTATAAATAAATTCTAAAACTTGCCAAATATACAATTTGGTAGTTCTAAGCTTTAAAACACTGCTAAATGATTTGCTGTCATTCAACCCTGGATGTAGTGTTAGTTTTAGCCACAGCTGCCATACTAACTGACTATATTCCAAACAATTTTCCCATCTTCCACCCATCAGTCCTTCAAAACTCATCAGTCATCTCAAATTGAACTTTTATCCCTTTTTTTGCTTTGCAAACAAGGGCATGTTTATAAAATGTTCTTGGTATTATATTTTATAATATCATACCGATGTTTGCAAATGCTCTTTTTCAGGGGTTGTTCATTTTTTCCAACACAAAAACATTGATAATCTTGACAGATTTGAAGTATAGCAGTTTGCCCAAGTTAGCTTGGTCAGATTTCTCCCTTGGTATAATATCAGCATCTTCTCACCCACCAAAATGTATTTACAACACTAACACATTCTACATTTAAGTACTGCCTACTCTGCCACCTTTTGGCCTATTCAGCCCTTTGGTTTTAATGTTTTCAAAGTTGTTCTTCAGGTTAGAACCTCTTTTCTGAAGACTTTGACAGGTATTTACATAATCCATCATTGCAGGATCAATGTTAAAAATGTTTTGGTTTTGTTACTAACTTAAGTGCTCCAGAACTGGAACTGTATTGCATAATCATTGCTTTCTCATAACCATATTTTTTTCTCAGATTCACAACTAAAACCCAAAACTGGTGTACATTTCCCTTGTCATTTTTATGATACTTCACCTCTAACTTTTAACAGAAATTCAATCAAGAAGCCTCTTTGCAAGAACATCCTACATAAATATTCCACTTCCTTTTCAAACGAGGTATCTTTTGCTGCCATTCTAGCTAACTTTATCTGTCTCTTGACCAGGTTAGTTTTCTGGTTCCTGGATGAAATTTGATAACCAACTTTTCTATCAACTATTAGATTTAAAATCTACATTAACCTTATAAAGGGTAATATCCGAACAATTCATCTCATCTGTAGTGTGTGAGTATGTAAATTTCAAAAACTTGATTTCTCATAATCGTATTTCTTGGTGTTTTTTCCCTCAGTAAGTGGCTCTCATTCACAACTAATGCCCAAACGTAGTTTAAATTTCCCTTGTCATTGTTGTGATTCTTCACATCTAATTTTTAAATTTCAAAAATTCTGCTGTCATTAATGTGTTCTATAAACTTAAATTGTTGACTAAATTCTGCCGGAAAATGCATATGTTATCCAAAAATCTAAACTACTCAGTCCAATAATTCAAAAAGGTGAAATTTTAAAATGTAAAGGCATTCCCATCTCAAATGATCATATTAGCAAAGATAGGGTATCAAGCTGTTCCTGTTGCTACTCCCTGGATCTGTCTAAAATAATATTCTTTGAAAAAAAGAAAGTTCTGCTTTAGAACTCTCTCTCCATCATTTCAGAAATTAAATTCAACCTATGATTCCAGGAAATCACAAGTTAGTGTTTCCCTAAACCAGGTTAGGCCTTGCTCATGTGGTACACTGCCAAACAAATCAGCTACATCTTTTCTCACAAAAGAAAGCTGGTTGTCACAAAGATTATTTGTGGTACTCATTGAAAAGTTTCAGGAATCCTTCAGAATATGTGGACATAGACTTAACAAAGGTTTTAAAACTTTCAATAGCAAAGACAATAGGGTGGGTGTTTGACCCCTATACAGCCACAATGGATCTATGAGGTGGATCTTTCCTATTTTTATGCATTTTGACAATACCAAATATAGAGGGCACTCTGAGTTCACTAATCTGTTTAGAAAAGAAATCAGACTCATGTTAATCACTCTACACAGCACAAATCTAGTAAGAAAATATCTTTATTTGCTCCACGAGTCTGGAAGAGACAGAATATTTGATATGATCATAACATTCTGCTTTTTAACAGAGTATATAATGTTGCCCATTACCATAGTCTTCCACCACTATCTGGTTACATAATTCTTATGGATTTCTTAGAAGATAAATTCTTCAATAGTTCCCGTTCTTTGTGCAAATATTTTGTGATATTGTTTCATACCTTTCTGAAAAAAAAAATTATATACATCATATCTGCAGGCTTTTTTAAATGCCTGAATAATGGGGTTTTAAAGGTGGGTTGTATAAACTCTGTACCCTGTACTCACTACTACAAACATAAACTGACTTTTTGTTTTTTAAAAATATATGCAAAATTCAATTTCCTAATAAGTTTTAACTAAATAAATTAAATTAAAACATCAACCAAGTCCCCCTAATTTGAGGAACAAAAGTAATACCTTTTTGGAAAAGGTTAAAATGCTTTTTCTTGTTTATTTGTGTATCACTATAGTTAAATATGTTGCAACCCTGGCAAGTATATACAAATACCATCACATTGCACCTCAATATTCCCACCAAATGTACATACAGTCAATAAACTGCTCATTTACAACATCTTTTCCCCTTCCCTCATTTTCTTGTAATGACTACAGGGATCCCCCTCTCCCCATGAGGGGTGGAGTTCAGGTGAGGAGGTATAGTTTGTTGAGCTAATCTTTCTGATTTCCTGGGCAGAATAGAGGTATACCCTAGATATAAACAATCAATATCATCAGTAGAATTTTCATTGAGTAACTTTTTATCACCTGTCTTAGAATTTTGAATGACCTGTTGGGAATTGTGTATTTCTTCACCCTGGTCATTCTCAATACAATGAATAGTCAGGCTAACTTTGATGTAATCAGGTGGAATTGGATAAGCAGTCCCTTATTCATTATCGTTGGTATCCCTATCAACCAAAATATCAATATGTCTGTCAGCTTTTTTAAAAATATTATATTTATCAAGAAAGGGATCCTAACAAATCATTTTTAATGTTAACATCCAAAATATTAAGTTCTTGTATCAAACTGTTGATCTTGCATTCATTGTCCTGTATTGAACGTTCTGTAAGTTCCAATTCATAGTGATCAAATAAATTCACTAACTTGCCATAACATTTAGAATGGATGTTGTGACCATCAGGAAATTTTTAAATTCATAGTCCCTCAGGGACCTGACAGTTCTAATGCATTTCTTTAAAAAAAAAAAAAAAAAAGAAATCGTCAAACTGAAAACCTCGAAGTTGAAATAGTTTTTGTTAACAGTTGTCTTGTTTTTAAAATAAAGTTGGTGAATTCCTATTGCTTGAGTGGGGTTTAAACAAAGCCAAAGATTTAAATAACTCAAGAAACAAGAAACCAGATTAGGATGGAGGGACTGTGGTGATGGACAATGTTATGTACTCTGGTAAAATGCAGAGTATGTTATGGGAGGATACAAAATATTCTACTTTCTTCCTGATTCTTTGCTGCAATGAGTGATTAATAAACAGGGTTTTTTTAAATGGATTGGGTGGTGGTGTCCATATTTGGTATCCCTAAGACACACAAAAATGTAAACCATCTCTTTTGCCCATGTTGCTTTAAAAATGGCCAAAAAACTACTCTATTGCCACTTTTATTGACAGGGTTTTAAAACCTTTAAGCATATGTCCACATATTTTGAATGATTCCTGGAACTTGTTGATGAGTACCACAAATGATCTTTCGGACAAACGGCTTTCTTTTGTGACCATAGATGCAATGTATTTGTTTAATAGTGTAACACATGCTCAAAGCCTAACTTGGTTTAGGAAACCTTAACTTGTTATGATTTCCTGGATTCAAATATGTAGAATTTTATTGTTGAAATAATGAAGATATAGTAGACTCACTTATATCCGGCCATCAAATTTCTGCCATAGCCCTAGGAAAAGACAGTGGAGAAGAACACCAGTTCTGCCTCCTCTGGACTAAATAATGACAGACCTTTGAGTTTTAGACTTCATATTCATTAGAAAAAATGCATAGTGGCACAAACCCTGTTATTCCAGCTGATTTATAACCTATAAATGCTATTTTGTATGTTTTTTTTCTGATTTAACTAGCCATTCATTTTTCCAGCCTAAGGTCTGGTCCCAGTGAGACCGGATAAGAGGAAGTCTACTGTAGTTCTAGAACAAAAATTAAGAAATATGGTTATGAAAAAGCAATGATTATACAATACAGTTCCATTTGTGGAGTACTTGGAGATTATTACACTTAAAAAAAATGTTCCAATTTTTGTTATCCCACAGTGATGGATTATGTGGGTATATGTCCATAATTTGTTGATGAAAGGTTCTAACCTAACAAACAAATCTGTAGACATTAAAACCAAAGGAAAGGATTGTGTGAAAGGAGGTAGGGTGGGCTAAATGTAAAATATGTCAGTATTTTAAGCAAATCTTTGGTGGGTGACAAGATGATGTTATACCAATGCAGAAGTTTGACCATGCTAACTTGGGGGAACTGCTGTACTTCAGGGGTGGTTTATATTGCAAAGACCAAACACACCTCTTGAAAAAGAGGACTTGCGTACATCTGTATGATGTAATAAAATGCAATGTCAAGAACCTGTTGTATAAACATTCTCTTGTTTGCGAAACACAGAAAGGGATAATTTAAATTTGGGGTGATATAATTTTGAAGGGCGGAAGATGTGAAAGCCATTTGGAATAGAGGGAAGTTGGGCGGAAGATGGGAAAGCCATTTGGAATAGAGGGAAGTTATGTCAACTGAGGCTAAATGAAACCGTACATCCAGGGTTGAATTCTAGCATGTCATTAAGCGTGTTTTAAATTTTAGAAAAGCCAAACCTATAGATTTATATTTTAAAATTTATTTACAAAATTTCACCAAAATTAAAAACATGTTTTTAGATATTTATAACAGATAAGTACACAAGTTATTAATATTTGTATTTTTTTATATATTTTATATATTCTGTATGACATTTTCAATGGGCTCTTGTATTTGAAATACAGTTATGAATTTAGATTTGCTATGTAACGAATGTTTCATACCACACACTAAGATTATAATACGTTGTGATTATTTATGTGATCCTTTATCATGTGATCCCTGTATGACGATTTTTTTTTATCATATGATGTTTTAAGAGGTTTGTATTAGGTGAAGGTTTGTACATATCTCAATGCAGAGGAGGGTTGTACTCGTGCTGTGAAATCTGCTTTAGGACAGAAGTATTTAGCATGAGATTGTTCAATAAAGTTGTATTTTGAGCCATTATTTTGGATTTTCCAGTCCTGTTTCCACCAGGTGTTCTGAGATTATTACACTTGTGATCAGGGCAAATAAGTAACTCCAGGCAAGAGAGCCTGATTGGAGGGTAGTGGAGGTAAGTGTAAGGAGGTAAGCAGAAGGACAGCAAAAGTAGTGGGAACCGGGAAAATGTGAGCTGCATGGAAGGGATGGTTTTGGGAGAGGTCACAAATGGGGATAATGGCTTGCATGGGTGTAAAAAGAGATGGGCAGAGCTAATCTGGCTGAGTCGAAGGGAAATCACATAGCTGGAAAAGCAAAGGTATTGAATGAATAATGCACTTGAGTCCTTGCATTGAAAATCCATGAGTCAGTACTATGTGGACAAAATGGCAGAGTGGGGAGTACAGCAGGCAGACACCAAGAAAGAGGGAAATGCATTTGAGAGGTATCTGCCTTCCCTTAAGGCTGAACAAAGAATCGCAGGGGCCCAGTGGACTGCTTCATTATGTACTTCATAATCTGACCAATTTTCTGGCAAATTGTCTAGGTAGACTGACACTACAGAAGTGCATGTAGAAAGGAAGATGGCAACTGTTACCCTTGTACAAGACAAGCAAGGTAGAGGTAAATGCTACAGTCTGAAACGTTTGGCAACAGTAGAGGAGAGACTGGTTAATATTTCCTACAGGGCAATGTTTAGAGCACACCCTAACACATTTTGTCAGAAGTTGTCAGGCAAGCCTTAACTCATCTGTGACACTTAAAAAGTTATTCCAGAAACACTTGAGCTCTGTCAACGATTGGTGTATGCTAGGAAAACTAGACGAGAGTTATGGAGCAAGATCAAAAGAAAGAAACTGGTGGTCTACATCGTTGGATATAATATGGGGAGGGGTCTAGTAAACTCATAATAAAGAGAGTTGCAGAGTGATGCATGGTTTTGTCTTGATTTTTTTATTTTTTTTTTAATGCATTGAAAAAGGTTGGTCTCTTCCCTAATAAAAATGTAATGGGTGGGAATAAGCCATGGGAGAAATCAAAGGAAGCATTTGGGGAAAAAAAGCTGGCCAGGTGGGTGAAAGGTGGCAGGTGAAGTTCATTTCAGAAAAATGTAAAGTAAGATATTGGGCAGCAACCCTTTTATGAAGTATCAGCTGGGAGATGTAGAACTGATGGCAGAAGAGCAGAAAAAAGTTTTTAATCTTTCCTTTCTTACTGGTGTATCATTACTTCCTGTCCACCAGCAGTCACCAGCCCCTCCCAAGTACCTGGTACTGCAAATGTCAGCCAGTATACCCTACAATAAGTAGCCAAGATCACAAGAAGTAGAGTAAGACTGACAAGGTTTGAAGCCAATTGAAATATGGGGTTTACGCTGGGGGAATAGATTCTAGAAATGTACTATTCTGATCATTTTTGTAAAGTCGCCCCATGAGTAGAGATGTTCATAATTCCCACTGCTGTGGTAGCGTTTAGACTATATAGGTGTTTTCCCCAAGACACAGCAACTGGTCAGTTTCAAAAATTCTGGCTTCCTCCCACACCTTCACTATGACTGCTGATTGGGCATCCCTGTGGAGGGAAAATTAAGTACATTTTCTTGCTGGTTTGTGAAGAAGTATGGCAGCTAGCCTACAGCTTCACTTCTTGTAGTGTGGAAGGGAACCTCACTGGGGAACTGTCTTTAAAAATGTTATTTATTTTACTAGGGCCTTTTAGTGGTATTACCCTGTTAAGAAACCCACTGTCCTAAAATTGGAAGCTTTCTGTCAGGAACCACTATTTTTAGCTTTAGTGAGAAAATGTACTGCTTGTATAAATTCTATGGATTTTATGTATGTTTACTGTTGGGAGATGTATAATTTGGGCAGGAATTATTACTACTGGGTATGTTGGTGCTTGTGATCACTGTGTGACAGATTAACTGTCTCACAGAAAGACTGAATTTTGTGAGAATAGTTTTCTGACAGGAATTTAATGTGCTGCCTGTGCATTACTGTGTTTAGGGGGCTCTGTTTGTGTGTAATCTGCTTGTGAGCAGCATGTAAAGACTGACCTTCCTACGCCTTCCAGTGAGGCTTACCACATGTCTGTCATCCTTCTTAGTCACATCATGGCACTTGCCTTGCTTCTGCCTCTCTGCCTTTTACTGCAACTGGAAAGAGAAATTTACCAAAGAGCCGTACCCACTCCATGGGCTCAGTCAGTGCCTCCTTTGATGGTGGGTAACTGCAGTGGCAATTATTCATTCCTCAGAACACACACTTCCCTTTCTGACTTCTTCTGGTGTAGTCCTTTCATACACCACGGGGGGGGGGGGGGTAAGCCATGTCCTTTTCAGCCATTCCAGTGTTTGAACCACTTATGGAAGAACCATTTCTTCTAGATCAGGGAGATGCACTGGAGGATGCTGCTTGATCTTGCCTAGAAAAGAGACCTCTTGATGGGGCAGAAGTACCTCCTCAGAGTCCTCAGCTATACCTGTAAAGAAAAGAAAAAAAAAATGTTAAACCTTTTTCATCTGAATATATGGTGTCTGTTAGAAAAGATGATTTTCTTACCATAGCTAAGAAACTTTTGCAGGATGTTACTCCTGGTGTTCAGAAATATTTCCCTGAAAAAGAAGTCTGTAGAAACAATCCTGAGGAAGATAATCTGAGGATTCTGATAGAGACAAGCATTCTTCTCCAGTAGATTCATCTGAATCAGAGTTTGTTTTGGGAAAGTTGATTCTCACAACCTCCTTTGGAAGAATTTGTTTCCTTTTCTCACACGAGCCAGGATAAATGAGGGGTTTTATTGGAATAAATGGATGTTCCCCACAATTGAGGAGTTGTGTTACAAGTAGATATGACTCATTCCTCCATTAGTGCCAGGCTTTGAGGATGTATTTAATGCCACCTGTAACATCACTGATTCACAGCATTCAGTTCCCAAAAAAGCAGATAGGATTTATAAAGTTTCTCAAACCAAGAAGCATTTGTTTTCCCACCTCATGTCTGAAACTGCGGTCATAACAATAACTTCACCAGCTGGGAACAACTTGATGTCCTGCAGTTCTTCCCTTCTAGACAAAGAAAGGTACTGGATAGAGTTGCTTAGAGAATATTTTCTTTTTCCTCTTTGGTGTATGTAATTCTTTTTTTTTCTCTTCAAAAATGTTTTTATTAACAAGAAAAACGAACAAACAATTATTTGCATGTATAAGTATAATAAACTATATATAAGGCCCATAACAAAATTTATATACACATATATACAACAAGGAAATCATTCAATCAATACGTCTCCAGTAAAGGCTGTAATTTTTCCAAAGCAATTAGATTGTGTTAAATTTTTTTGTTTTCAACTTTATGGTAGAGATTTCTTTATCACATAATAGATTTGGCTAAATAAATAAATCCATTATTAAATGAGAAAGGAGATTTAGATTTCCAGTTTGTTACAACTTTCCTTGCTACTGCTAGAATTGATCACAACATGTGTATTTGAGTTTTAGGTATACCTTCTGGAACTGGTGTATGTAATTCTTAAAAGACGGCCAAGTGATGTCACTCTTCCAAATTAAATACTCATTCCTAATTATTTATTTATTTTATCCCTGAATACCCTCATGGGAGTAGACATCTTGACACGTTTTATTTTTCTCTCCTTTGCAAGGTTAAATCTGTCCCATAATGCACTTTGAGAGCAAAGATTGTCAGACTTAGAATGGAAGAACTAAGAAAAATGCCAAGTTTGAGACTGCAGATCAGGTGTAATTGAATGATCTACACAGAGTCTTTACAAATGGTTTTCCTATTGATATATAAGATACATTCTCTGAAAAAATGCTTGCAAAAGTATCAGCAAATTACTGCGATGACAGTTTACAAAGAGGTTTTTTGTTAAGTTTCAGTTCCTGGCCAGGTTACTCCTCCATCTCCTGAATGAGCCAGTGTCTCACATTTCTGGACTGGCTATGTTCATCTAATTAAACATCTATGTATGACAATAGACATTAAACAAATCACTTAGCCTTGTGCGCCACTAACTGTGTGTGCCATTAAAACTTCCCCCTCTATTTCTTTACCTGTGACTTCTGAGTAGCACTTTATCAGGAGTTAAAGTTATCAATCCAGAGTTTGGGACATTCTAACCATTTCTTAAAACCATGCACAGTAAAATATAGAATTCCATAGGTTCATAGATTAGTACTAGGCTAACTGCCCTTGTTGGCCATTTTTAGCCCAGCCAATTATCCCATGTAAACACCTTAACCATTAGGCCAACTTGCTGCATTTTGCCATTTTACATGGTTATCTTTACATTGTAGTTATGTTACAGCATAACCTGAAATGTGCTATTTTATGCAGAGTTTTACGCAATAATGAAATAGTTGCATTTCTTCTTAACAATGACCTCCCAAACCTGTAATGCTACCCACTACATTCTGTTAATGTTGCTTTACGTCTTCATTGTGTACTTGTAAACTTATTTCTCAGCAAAAGAATCTTTTCAAATATTACAATTGATTTATTAACCTTACAAAATATGAATATATACATTTAACATTCATTTACGGTAGAAAAAAAAAACATTTAATTGTTATACATGTCATTTGTTGAAGATAATCCAACTTATTTTTCAGAAAGCATTATAGATTGTAGGATGTCGGAACAAAAGTTTGTTTGGGTCTTTCGGCTTTCCCGGTTAGGGGTCACCACAGCGGAACTCCGGTCCACTAATGATTGGCAGTAGAGTTTTACGTGCTGGCTTGCTGGGTCTAATGCACAACCTTCAATGAAGGAACGCCCGTTCACACATGTCGCCACACAGAAGATGCTCTAACTGAGAATCGAACAGGCAATGAACTAAAATTATGAACACTTGAGAGGTATGCTGAAAAGTGATCCAAGACCCCTACTCTTCTGTTCTCCATTACATATGTAGGTTTATAGGTTGGTACTAGGCTATCGGCCCTAAGGCCTATGCAAGCCTAGCCATAACAATTCTCTGGAAATTTTTTCCCACAATATTTACTTCTCTGGGCCCCTATCTAGCAGGGTGACTGACATGATCCCCGGGGTGAATTTCCTATAGGTGCATAGGTTGGTACTAGGCTATCGGCCCTAAGGTATACATACATTGTGGCACATGTACTGAAACAGTACCAGCAGCTATAGCAGCAAAGAAAGCAGTGACATCAACCTCCAAACAGGGCACTCACAGATAATGTCCAAATGCATGAACATCCTTCTCAGCCCTACTATATATATATATATATATATATGTGTGTGTGTGTCTGTGTGTATGCACATATATATATATATATATATATATATATATATATATATATATATATATATATGTGTGTGTGTGTGTGTGTCATACATGTACATACATATGTGTATTGCTATGTAGATACACATCTCATATAAACATAGTAAGCAATGTGCATCTATGGACACACATACTACCTCAGTTCCACTAGGAATGCAATGTCAGTGTATTGCAACAACTTTCCTGGGCACATTTTTATGAAATGTTTTGTCTGACCTTGTTTTTCTCCCCCCTTCCTGTCTACTGTTGCCTTTCTTGCCCCCTTCTCTATCCTGTTTTCCTTTTTTTTAATTTATTAAAGGTACAAAATGTCTCTTATTGTACCCACCCGTATGGCGTGATGGTGTTAATACATATCTGAATACATTCTGGTAACTGATCTATATTTTTTATTTCATTGTAGTTTTGTATCTATTGTGTCTTCCTGAGCTGAACTTGGTAACTGCTACTGTGAGTAATGTTCAACCAGGGTTAATGTCGAATGTATAAGACACACATACAAAAAACTACGTTGTGCAGATATACTGCATTTTGATTACTTACAATGTACCCGCGATGGTGGTGCTGTGGTAGCATTGTCGCCTCACAGTAAGACGCTGACAGTTTGATTCTCAGCTAGAGCGTCTTCTGCGTGGAGATGTGCGTGAATGGGCGTACCTTCGTTGAAGGTTGTGCGTCAGGCCTGGCAAACCGGTACGTAAAAATCAACTGCCAATCATTCCGGTCCGCTGTGGCAACCCCTAACTGGGAAAAGCCGAAAGAAACAAACAAACAATGTCCTCCCACGATGCATTTATTTAAATTGCAAATGTGCACGTCAATACTCAGGTGAGTTAGATGCCTAAGAGTAAACATGTGGGTAGCAGAGTGTGGTCAAGTACAAAGGGAAAACGCCCTGGGGAGGTGTCAATAATACAAGGCACACAGATGTGCTACTAGAATTCAAATACAGAACTACTTGTAAAATTATTCACAACTGTTAAGCAACATCAAACACCAAAGTTCAGGCCAGATTTCCTGTGAATCATAAAAACTAAAAGAGAACACCATGCTACCTGTTCTGAAGTGAAGCACTATAACCTCATTAATTAAGAAGGTAACACAGAGTGTATATCTGACTACCAAAAGCATAAGGTGTGATGGCAGTTGAATAATAATGAACATAAGTTCTGACAGGAAGAGAATGGCGCTGCCAGAAATGTCAGTCACACCATCTGAAAGACTGCAGACGTCAGTACTCCTACGTAAATGAGTATGCTTAGGTTTTGAAGAAAAGACAATGGAAGAAGAGGTGTGACAAAAAGTAATGGGCTGGCAGTTATCCCTCAGCGAGCGATTATCCCCTACAAGTGTCGTTAATTGTACTGTCTGATGACTTGTCAAACATTTACTGCAAAGGAATGAACAGATCATTACCATAGTGGGATATGTAGAACAACAGAAATACAAACTCTGCTGTCGGCTTCCGGCATTCAAAAAGCATCTAAACATATTTCCTAAATATCAAATATCCAAACCACCAAATATCCTTGACATAGTATTCACAAACATGGCGGAATCATTGTATCCCCTCCCCCTGCCTAATGTCCTCCTTATCCGATCATAAATCGCTTTCCTTTGAAATAAATGTAATAGTAGAACCCCATCAAACCCTAAAGCCCTAAAGAATTTTTCTAAGCAAATTACCTTATACTACATAGGTAATTTTTAAAGAGCCACCTAACCCCCAAAACACAGAGGCTTATGTAGAAATGTACACAAATGCCCTGCATAACCACTTAAACAACTGCATAGAAACAGCAGTACCTGACTGAATTAAACCTAGGCTGAGTTGGAAAAATCAAGTCATTCTGCTACACCCCTGGCATTAATAGACCATATAACAGAAGGAAGACATTTCTGTCTAGAAGTAAGAGGGAGGGTGTACCACAGAGAAAAAGAATGCCTCATTCGTCTAAACTGGCAAATCAAGGAGCTAGTTAAATCTTCAACAGCTAAATACAAGACTAAAATAGGCTCCCAAGCAAAGCATAATAAAGCATTTTTCAGTTGTCCAAAAGTTTAAAAGGAAACAATCAGTGTGCTGAGTTTGGGGTATATGGCACTGCCTGTACTTAGCCAGAAGAAATAGAAAACCTGCAGGCCAATAAATTCAACTCAAATTTCACCACCGGTCACTCCACATGAAATGTCCCCTACCATTCCTTTGCCTGTTATTACAAAAGTACAGGTCTTCACTATGCTCCTCAAAGCTAGAAACACTGCATCAATGGGTCCTGATGGAATCCCAGGGTGCCTTTTAAATAGCTTGAAACATGACCTAGCAGACCACTAAGATGTCTATTCAACTACGGTCTTCAGACAGCAACAGTCCTCCATCTGCACAAGGGGGACTATCAACAATCTCAGGAAATTACTGACCCAAAAGTCTGACTAGCCTCATATGCAGGCTACAGAAAGCATAATCATGGCTCTGATTAACAGTGACATACGATATGTCCAGACTCAAGATCTGACCCAATTTGGCTTAATCAAGGGCAGGTCCTGCCTGTTCAATCTGGTGGATTTATTTGAGATAATCACCAAGGCCATAGATGATGATAAATTGGTGCATACTGCCTGCCTTGACCTGACCAAGGAATTTGACACAATACCCCACTCAGTATTATAGATAAACCTATACATCATCAGATGCTATTAGAGTGGGGGAATCCACATCCAGCAAGAAGATAGCCATCAGTGGAGCACCACAGGGTTCAGTGTTGGGCCCCATCCTGTTTGGGATATACTTCTCAGATGTCAAGCCAAATGTAGATGACCTTTTGCTGACCAAGTTTGTGATGACTGCAAGTTGGAGGCAATCATTGACTCCCTAAATAATGTTGATTTCCTAGAGAAAGGACTAACTCAGAATATTGATTGGTTTCAGAGCAATGGCTTCAAACTAAATGGGAAGAAGTGCATAATAATACCCTATGTGGAAATCAAATACTCTTGCCAAGTACAACATTGATAGCAGCCCCCTGAGAGTGGACCCAGTGATGACAGATCTGGGTACTCTGGTAGTAATCTGAACTTTGTCCACCATGTGTCCATAGTGGTGAGGAATTCCTTCTGTGTGGCTCTGCTTATAAGTAAGGGCATGGGATCTAGGTATAAGGATGTCATAGTACCACTGTATTGGGCCCTCCTCAGACCAATAATCCAGTAGAATGCATCCTTTGGCTTGTACTTTGACAGACACCTGCAACAGTTGGAGTGACCTCAGAGGTTTCTCACCAAAAAAGTACAGGGTATGATCAACATGTCCTATGTGGACCCGTTAAAATCCTGATCACTGTATTTTTGTTTCCTACTGATTTACTGAGGGATGATCTGTGCCTGACCCACAAGGTAGTCTCTGACCCAGCTCTTATGGAAATGTTGCATATTCACAAAACTAACTGAAAAAGGGTTACCTGCTCCAAGAATATAAACCTGATCTCTCACCGGGAAGCATACCCGTCTCTCCAGCATGACCTATTCATGTCAATGTCCCTCCTCTGGAATATGCTTTTTATTTATGTGAAGCAGAACTCTTTCCTGTCCGTCTTAAAATGCAGTCTGAACCAGTAGATGGGAAATCAGAAATTCACTCCTGGGGTGGTGCCCATATCCCTTACAGACAGAGGTAGTCCGGCCCTTGTTATCTTTGCTCTAGGGATTGAAAATTTGGTATAATCTGGGTGAAAATGTAAGAGTTGTTGAGACGTTAGCCTTGTAATCTCCTATGAACCTATAAAAAAGAAGTATGCTTCTCACCTTAAAAGTGAGAAGAGAAATATCCAATATTATCATCAGCCCTGTTAACATATCAAATATATACATGACAAGTGCTGCAGACTTCAGTGTCATTTTTTGGATGATGCCTTAAACTAAGACATTATCTGCCTGAGTTTGTGGTATCTCAGGTGGATGTAAAATATCCTACTGCATCTATTGAAAACAGTATTGGACGTTCCCTGATGCTCTGGCCAAATTTCCCCTAGTAGTATAAATAGCACCTTGGGTCTTGGATGAAAAGAGGCTACTTGCCAAGCAGGACTAACCCTGCCAACAAAGGATAAATAAATAAATAAATAAATAAAAGTGTAAGATACACACGCGGACACAATTGTCAGTAGTTAGTTAAATACATACTGACAGAATACAGAGTTTTGAAATACATATGTATCACTGCAAACACTGCGTCAGTTGTGCTGTATCCTGATCCTAATCCAAACTACTTTATTAGTACTACACACACACACATATATATATATATATATATATATATATATATATATATATATATATATATATATACAGAGAACAATTCACTCAAACCCAAAACAATTTTTAGAAGAACAAAACGGCACACAGATGGAATCCAAAATTGACTTTTATTTAGCCCCTTTTGTCAGCGATAAGCTATTGACTTCTTCAGAATATTAAAACCATTTAATTTCATCTTTTTATATACTCAGTCATGTGACTAAAGCACTTAATTAATTAATTAGTCAAATCTCATTCAAAATTGAAAATTAATTATAAAATCAATTAAAAGACAGCAAGAAGGTCTAAAATGGGATACATAATCACAAAATAATTACAAAATCTATTAACTATAAAAAACTAACTAATATTGCACTACCCATGACCTACCAATTCATTAATCATAAGTTAAAGATGATATTCAGATTTTAACTTAAGATAAAGATATGGAAACTATTTCATTGAGCCCAGGGAGTTGGGTCACATTACATTTGAGTTGCCACATCAATTCACGAAATTCTGAAAATAATTCATGAGGACCCCCTCTATCCTTCCGAGTCACTTGCTCAATAACACTAAACTTGAAGCAATGGTTTGGTTTTTCTTTTATATGCTTATATTGTGCATTTTTCCATTGCACTTCCTAATGTCATATAAATGCTGATATATACGTTTGTTTAAACTATTGACAGTCTTTCCTATGTAAAAACTTGGGCAATTTTGACATAAAGCTATATATACTAGACTTTTACTAGTACAATTAAACCTTTGCTTCAAGTAAACCTTCCCAAATCCCTGTATTTTAAAACCATCATTCTCCATAATATGGGAGCATTGATTGCAGCAACCACACTTTTTCAGTGCCACAAGCTCTAATTGGATTGGCTTCTAATACATTTTTAAATGACTTATCTTTTTTGTATACCACTACTGGGTGGTCCCCCAGTTTATTTTTAAATTGCTGCTCCATATCAAAAGTGTCCATTTATTTCTTAAAATGGTCTTGATACTCTCAAATTATGGACTAAAGGTCAATACCATAGAATACTGGTATGTTGATTTGTTACTTGGTAGTAACTCGGTACTTGAAGCATTGTTGTTTGGCCTCCCCAATATAGATGTAAAATGGCCCTCATTCCTCTTGTTAACAACCTCATTGAAAATAGGGTCAATAAATTCTTTGGGGTACCCTCGTGCCATTAACATATTCGCCAAAGTCTCAACTTCCTTCAAGAAAAATGTGTTCTCACTAACCATTCTAGCCATCCTAACTCCTTGCCCCTTTACCAAAGATCTTTTTTGGTGCACAGTATGTGCACTTGAAAAATGTAGAAGGGCATTGGAGTAGGTTGTCTTGCAATATATTGTGGACATAAATATATGATTCACCTTGTCTTTTGATATAGTAAGATCAAGAAAATTAATGGTATCATCATTAGTTTCCATGGTAAATTCCAAAAAATGTGTACCAGAATTTAGGATACTCAAAAATTCATGTAACATGTCATGGTTGCCATCCCATAGCATCTAAGACCTCTTCAATCGCAAAATTTATAGATGTGAGTTAAAGATGTGTTAAAGCAATTTGGACATATTTTAATAGATTCCTGGGATTGTCTTAGGAAAATATCCCATGAATTATATAAAGAAAATCTTATCTTTGCAACTATAAATGTCAAAGATTTGTTCACTAGTATACCACATGAAGGGATCAATATGTTTTTATGATTTCCTGTGCAAATATTATGGTTTAACACATACCAGGATTTTAATGTTCCAAACTTTAATGGAACTGGTTTTTAAAAACAATTTTATATTGTTTGAGGGACACTACTTTAAACAAAAGGTAGGGGTAGTGATGGGGTCTTCATGTGGGCCCTTATTCACCGACATTGTTTTAGCTGCATGGGAAACTTCTGTTATATTTAAGACCAAGTAATTTAAAAGTTGTCTTTTTTATGGTTATTTTTTAGACGACATATTAATTCTATGGGATGGCAACCATGACATGCTACATGAATTTTTGGGTATCCTAAATTCCAGTACACATTTTTTGGAATTTACCATGGAAGCTAATGATGATACCATTAATTTTCTTGATCTTATTATATCAAAAGACAAGGTAAGTCATATGTTTATGTCCACAATACATGGCAAGCCAACCTATTCCAATGCCCTTCTACATTTTTCAAGTGCACATCCTGTGCACCAAAAAAGATCTTTGGTAAAGGGGTAAGGAGTTAGGTTGGCTAGAATGGTTAGTGATAACACATTATTCTTGAAGGAAGTTGAGACTCTGGTGAATATGTTGATGGCACGAGTGTACCCCAAAGAATTTATTGACCCTATTTTCAATTATGTTGTTAACAAGAGGAATGAGGGTCATTTTACATCTATATTGGGGAGGCCAAACAACAATGCTTCAAGTACCGAGTTATTACCAAGTAACAAATCAACATACCAGTGTTCTATGGCATTGACCTTTAGTCCATCATTTGAGAGTATCAAGACCACTTTAAGAAATAACTGGACACTTTTTGATATGGAGCAGCAATTTAAAAATAAACTGGGGGACCACCCAGTAGTGGTATACAAAAAGGAT
>NC_056743.1:117668938-117683938 GCF_019279795.1 Protopterus annectens
TAATACTACATTTTTTTTGCATTGAGTTTAAGGCCATGACTTTGGCACCAATCATTTGTTTGTGTAAGACCCTCTTGTAGGATGTTGACATCATTTGGAGATTGTATGACCACTTCCAGTTTGCGTTCATCGGCAACCTTTGTCAGCCACAGACTTTTAGTTTTTGCTTTTACTTCAGGTGTCCATCCTCCTCCTCTCCATCATGATATCCATTTCCAAGTTATAACCTGTAAGTGAACCAGTATGAAGTGCAGCAATCCTTACTTCTTGTTTGACAAGATGGTTGGTTTTATATCCAGCTTTCATTCAACAGAACTATCCCAGTAACCCAAGCTGGGCAACTGGACACCAGCTGGCCAGTAGCTTATTGGCCCAGGAAAGGTTGGCTGTATGGTGGGTGCACATTAGCCATTAGGGGGCAGATACACACCATTAGCAAGGGTCTCTGGTGTAGGTCAGAGTAGGCCTGGTCCTCGACCCACTTATTACTGCTAAATGTCCATGCCCATTTCTTGTGGTGATAGTGAAATGACCAAATTGTCTAGAGTCAGGTTTTCATACCATCAAGTGATTAGCCCCAGCACAACCTGCAGTCTTTAATCTGGGTTCCTCTTCTAACTAGAGGATAGTGAGCACCACAGCTGAAGCTACAGACGAGGAAAGAGTCCAAATGGGCCTTCCTGGGCTTGGAGAAAGAATATGACAAGTGGTGGTTCACATTCCCAAACACACAGTTTGAATTAGTGCATGCTAGGTATAAGGGCCCAATGACTGAAGTGCTAACAGTGTTTGTTGTCGCACAGAGGCTCCCAGTAGGAGTGGGTGTGCAAAGGGTTCATCTCTGAGCCCACTGCTGTTCATACTAGTGATGAACTACATTACCATACAAGTCAGTGGAGACAGATCTACAAAGTTTCTGTATGCAAACCATGTGGCATTACAGGCAGACTCTGAGCAAGAACTTCATCAAATAATAAAGGAATGGAATGCAGAACTGAGATGGGATGAAAAGTAAGAGTTGTAATGGCAGTAAATGGGAGGGGGGTCAGAATCAGCTGAGAATTGAGATAGAAGGAAAAATAGTGAACAGGTAAACCAGCTTCAAGTATGGGGGGGGGGGGGGGTTGAGGAGAAGGAAAGTCTGAATGAGTTGGTCAAAATTATAATCGGAGGGTCTGCAGCCAACTGACATAGTGTCAGGTGTAGTGTATGGCAGAATAATGCCAAAAAAGCTGCAAAGTAAGGTGTACAAAAACAGTGTTCTGACCACTACTATTGTATGGTACAGAAACCTAGGTAGTAAAGGCAGAGCAGATGAGGAAGCTAGAGGTAATAGAAAGGAAGTGCCTGAGAAGGGTGGTAGGATGCACACTGTGGGATAGACAAAGAAATGAAGACTTGAGAACAAAAGCCATAATAGAGCCAATTGCAGAAAAATTCAAAGAGAATAGCTTATGGTGATTTGGGCAGACATGCAGAAAAGCAAAAGACAAATCTGAAGCTGCTGATTTGAGACAGGCATGAAGGCAAGAGAAAAACGAGGGCATTCAGCAAAGAGATGGATGGATTGTATGAGAGAAGACCTGGGGCAGTTAGGCATTATTGTCAAACAAGGTAGAAAAGTGGCATTGAATGGAGAGAGGTGGTGACAGATGACACGATATCGTGACCTGATGTAGAAAATGGGGATGGGTGGCAATGAGGCTGGAGATGACTATAGGTGTGTGTGTCTGTATTAATGAGGCTGGTGATGACTATAGGTGTGTGTGTCTGTATTAACGAGGCTGGTGATGATTATTGGTGTGTGTGTCTGTATTAACGAGGTTGGTGATGATTATAGGTGTGTGTGTCTGTATTAACAAGGCTGGTAATGACTATAGCTGTGTGTGTCTGTATTAACGAGGCTGGTGATGACTATAGGTGTGTGTGTCTGTATTAACGAGGCTAGTAATGACTATAGCTGTGTGTGTCTGTATTAACGAGGCTGGTGATGACTATAGGTGTGTGTGTCTGTATCAACAAGGCTGGTAATGACTATAGGTGTGTGTGTCTGTATTACACACACACATGCAGTTGTGTAATTACCAGCACTTATGTAATTATCAACTCATTCTTGTCATTTTGTGTGTTTTTTTTCTTTTAATCGAAAAGATGATTCCTTAAAGTAGCAGCTGTCTGCAAGCAATTTTTCATTCATTGTTTTGCTTCTGGTGAGGGAAGAAGCAATGGAGTATTGTATCCCAACAGAGTGAAGCTGTGCTGAGACCAGCATTAGTAGTAGCCAGGCAGTAGCCATTCATGCGACTCCCCTCTTTTATCATTCTTGACAAGCTAATTCTTTATTTTCAGTAAGTACTGCTTGATTTCTTCCTAACTTTAGAATATCTGCCTAAATACTTCATCCTTAAATTTTCAGGGTCTACGTATTAGTTTCCTACCAAGTGTTTGGCAGTGCTCTATACAGACTCAGACACCTTGAGTGACAGTTTTCCTGTAAAATGAATATATAAGGAAACGGCTCCAGTACTTAGTAATAATGACCATCCCTTCTGGCATGTCTAAAGGTCAGTTCTCTGTGCTTTCTCCTATTAACCTGGTGAATTTGGGCATTCTGAGGAAGTGTACCAACTGCAAACCGAAACAACCAGACCAGCACAGTTGGAGAAGGAAAAGGACTTCAAAAAGTAAAAAAACACAGCCCACAGACTGGTTTCAGTCCTAAGCCAATGCATTGGTACATTGACAAAGGCTTAGGGCTGAAGCCGGTCTGTGGGTTGTGTTTTTGACTTTTTAATAAAGTCCTTTTCCTTCTCCAGCTGTGCTGGTCTGATTGTTTGGGTTTGCTGTTTGGCTGGTTGGACCTCTGCACTTGCCATCTTTACAGAGTCTTCGGTGTATGCCAGTGTAGCAACTGCCTCATGTATACAGACAACCCTCTCCTCTTACCTCCCAACACTCAGACTTATAAGAGATGCACTTGTATATCCAAATTGGAAGCCATGCACTCTCAAGTCAAGACTAGAATAGCTTGTCAAGAGGAGAAGGACAACACCTGCACTACACCACATAGCCCTCCAGAACACCCACCATCACAGCTATCACATAAAAACACAAACCACACACCCACCATTGCAGAGACTCGCAATAGAAATCTACCAAAACAGCAGAGACCTCCAAGGCAGAAACTCACTCGACCACCACAACACAGCACAGCACAAACAACAAGACACACAGCTCACCTAGACACTGTGCCCCTCAGCCTAAGCCCCTAAGGCAAAACTGCTTGCCCAATACACTAATCCTAGGTGACTCAATAGTAAGCCACACTGATGTCCCACTCACTAGGTTGAATAAGGAGAAGGTAACCTTCAGCTGTCTGTCTGGTGCCAGAAACCGACACAACACATCCGCTTAGGTCACTCCACAACAAGTACAAGTATGACTCTATCACTGTCCATGTGGGTGTTAATGACCTGAGATGCACCTACCTGGACTACATGAAGAGAGACATGGAAAAGCTCTTGAATTATGTGACCCCGGCAGGTATGACCCTAGCCCTGAGCAGCATCCTACCATCACCCAAAATGATACCGCAGTACAAGCAGAAAATGACTGACTTCAACAATTGGCTAAGTTTCTGGTGTCATTTTAAGGGGATCCAGTATCTGCCTACTCGGGATGACATGATTGGCAGACCTTGATGCTTTCCCAGAGATGGCCTGCATCTGTCACTCCTGGGTTTCCAGATTCTGGCTAAGGCTCTTGCCACTCCCACAGTGCCTTTCTTAAGTGATGTTCCAAAGACCAAATTACCACCATAACAGCTATAAATAAATGTAATCTGAGGGTCATGCTGCTCAGTGCTAGAACTCTAAATCTCAAGATGCACTTGCTGGAAGCACACCTCAAAATGGAGAACATTGACATTTGTGCTGTAACGGACACCTGGTTTAAAGCAGCAGAAAGCACCCCTGCGCTACCAGACTATAACTCATTCCACACCTTTCGGCCCCAGAACATGGACTGAAGCTCCAAAGGAGATGATATCTCTATATTCATAAAGGATATGCACACCTCCAAACTAGTAGCCCGGTATAAAGCATTCAAGATACTTCATGTACAGCTAACATTTGGTAAGACAGCAATTCAGGTCATAGCCTGTTATAGGTCACCAACCATGTCCCAAGACTCTCACTCAATGTTCCTAAGCACTCTGGAAACTATTGGGGTCCAACCCAACACTCTCATACTAGGTGATTTTGACTTCCCCTCCATCAACTGGGAAAACTACTCATGCACCAATACTCTGGCCCAACACTTCCTGAAATTCAGCAGTTCCAGTGTCGTGGACCAGCTCATTCTTACCCCACTAGAGGAAGCAACATCCTTGACCTGGTTATTACTAACCTGGGCAACCATTGCTCTACACCAATAGTCAATTCCTCCTGGTTAGATATGACCACCAACTAATCACCATGAAAATCCACACCCCCTGCAAAGGTAATTACCATGAAAAACTTCTCCAAAGCTGACTTTGGGCTCCTAAAAACAGAGGTGGCTAACTTCATGGCACCCATGTCAATAGAAAATAGATGCATGACTGTGGAATCATGCACCAATGCACTGTACGAACATGTACATAAATGCATGGAACTAGCCATACCCAACAGAACCAAGATGCTCTCCTCCAAATAAAGGAAGCCAATCTGGTGGCCCCCTGCCATTAATAAACTCTACAAGAGAAGGAAGAAACTGTTGCAGAAAAAAGTGAAGTCCCAAGACTGGAAAACCTCCCTTATTAGCCTCAACAAAAAGTTGAGATTCCCTCATCAAAACCTCTAAAGCCAGCTATAAAGGTAGAATTGTGGCAGATACTAAAAACAACCACAAAGCCTTCTGTAGCTATATTAAGAATCTCCATGGCAATACCCACGTTTGCTCTGAGTTACTGCACAATGGTACCTCCTATACTGAGCCAACAGATATTGCCAAAATACTGGCCGACAGATTCAGTGCCAGCTTTACCCTTTCTCCCTCCATAAAGGACCAATCACAATACCGGAGGAATGCCAAGCACCCAGCATTACTGCAGCACAGGTTAAAGCTGCATTGTCAAAGGCTAAGACTACAGCTTAAAAGGAGCACTTTGGAAGAAAACACCACACTGCTACTATGTGTAATCCTTTAATTCCACACTAAAATGACGTACAGTCACACAATAAACCACATGAAGGCTTAAACCTTTTCAATAACATTTTCATCACTAAAAAGACCTCTTCAGATGAATCTTCTGAAGTGTTCCTTTTGTACTGTTTTATGGTTGTTTTTGGGATGAGCACTTTCTTTCCCGTTTTTTTTCTTCACAAGACTACAGCTTCCATGGGACCCGACAATATCCCTAGATGTAAAAAACGTAGTAGGCCACACAAACTCCAAATGACAAAAACAGTGGGTCCAGGTACAAAAGCTGACTCATTGTTTATCCAAAAATTTATTCAATAAAACACACGAAAGGTGTAGTCACATAAAAATCCAAAAAGTATAAACAGTATTCCAAGCGCTTTCATTAGGTATGCCACCTTTTAACAAGGGCAAAGTGGGACATATGTGTGTGGTCAATTGAGTAGGGTGTGTGGCCAACATGACACTGGCCACACCCCCACCACAACATCACCAGAGTTGTTAAAGGAGATGCAGTATTAGTTATGGATACAACATTGTGACATTACAGCATACTGTAAACTCAAACCATTTAAATGAAGTGAACTATTACTGCAAACACACACATTAATAATTTGTAAAACACAAAATACAAACTTTGCTACTTATAAAAGCAAACTACCCTGTAACAATGACATGGTTTAGCACAATCTCAAATACATTGCATTAACTTCTGAGCATCCATCCACAAAAAAAAAAAATAAACAGGAAAAAAGTCTGTAAACATTTTAACTTTTAAAAATACTTCTTGCAAGAGAAGTAATATAAACTACAATGTACAGCAGACTCCATGGGCTCCTTTTACCTCAAAACATAGCAATTAAGAGGAATTTACCCTACACAGCAATGCAATAAACAGGCCCAAGTAAAAGCAACACACCCATATTCACATTACAAGCAAAGCAGTACATTTTAACCTTATTAAAAATGCATAATAAATTAAATGCACACAGTTACAAGTATAAATGAAAACAATCTTGAAACAGCTTCGGCAAATTGGAAACATGTACCTACTAGAATAATAAATGAATTACATTAACTGTTAACATTCCCCCTCAAAAGGTAGACTTGTACCACATACACATTGACTTGCAGGAACTAACAGGAAAAATTACCCAAACACTATATCATAACTTCCTGAAAACAGCATTAAATTGCACACATTTTCATACAAAAAAGTGCAAACTATGCTCGAACATTTTCTGTCTGCAAACAGACAATACCCAGAAAAAGCTACGACAATAGAAATACATCACACTAAATTTATATTTCACTGCCCCCCACCAGAAATAAACAACTTCTATACACAGTTCAGCCTTTTAAAAGTAATGCTTCCAGATCATACCCCCAAGAATAATAACAATTACATATACATTCAGGTTTTATATCTTTAAAAACTACTACTCAAAAATATCAAAATAACCACTGCACAGATTTAAATACTGCGTACTGCACCCCCATCTACCTCTAAACATTAAAAAAATTAAACCACAATATATTCCCATTTTAAACTAGTACTCAAAAATCTCAAAATAACCACTGAACAGATTTAAAAACTGCATACTACATCCCCATCTACCTCTAAACATTAAAAACTTAAATTAAGCACAATATTCCCATTTTAAATAACTAAAGCCACAAAATGCTATTATGTACTTACCATTATCACAGTTATTGCTGGGCTAGCTTGCCTCCTTCTTACTGGAATGGCTAGTTGGATGCTCAAGTGGTGGCTGGGCTGGCTGGCAGGCTCCCTTGCAGGCTGGCTAGCAGGCTCCCTTGCAGGCTGGCTGGCTGGCTTCTTTGCTGGCTGGCTGGCTTCTTTGCCGGCTGGCTGGCTTCTTTGCTGGCTGGCTGGCTGGTTGGCTTCAGAAATAGAAATCTCAGATCTTTTTCGTTCGCAGCTGTAGAGCTTAGTGCTCTACAGCTGTGGCCTTTATTGGGCTCTTCTTGGTAAGTCCCCACCCCCTCCAATCACTGCAGCCAATTACTGTGTTGCATTATCACCCGGACCTAGCAGGGAATCCCTCTAACTGCAGGTCCGGGTGGTGACGTAGCTGCATTGCCATGGAAAAAACGGAAGTATTTTAGGCTTTTCCATGGCAATTGAATTTGCAATCACGAAAAGGGGAAAAACGGGACTTTTAAAGTCCCACGCTTGGTGACTGTGGGAAGCGGGATGAGAGGGCTCAACCTGTGAGTGTCCCGTTGACAACGGGACGGGTGGCAACCGTAGCTTTCATCTCTGGTGAATCAAAGACTTTTTCAAGGAAATTAGAAAACTGTTACTCAGCTCCATTTAAACAAACAGATCCACCCCCAATTAACAATGAACCAATAAAATAAAACCATATAGTGAATATTCATAAAGTTTATTAATTTATTTTATTTTATTTTACATTTGTTGACCGGGATAGTCCGACTGGATACATGTCCATTTTCAGCGGAGGCCCGGGGAGAAAAGCTCCACAAGGTATGATACAATATAGTTACCAAAAAGTGAAATAGTAATACAAAATAAAATAGCAGAAAGGAGAAATAGGAAAATACAAAATTACAAAATTACAAAATTACATACAATTTAGTTACTATAACCTAACAGTTTAACTAGGGTTCTTAGTGCAATTATTACAGTAGTGCAATAGAGAAAAAAATGAGACAGAAATTAAAATATGGTTCCAGTGGTAAGCAGATAGTAGGCAACTGGATTAGGGGTCCCCTCTCAAGTTGTCCTATGGAGTAAGTGAAGCATCTGTTTTACTGAGGGCATCTAATCTGGATGTATGCATGGGCAGAGCCATTTCGCCTTAAGATATTGTTTTAGAGTTTTTTTAAATTGATCAAGGGAGGAAATTAGCCTAAGGTTGTTGGGGAGGGCGTTCCATAACTTTCCAGTGGTGTTAGCAAAGAGAGCTTCACCACCCATATTGTTGGATTTGGTGGTGTGGACAAGGTGTCTATTGGAGGAGCGAAGGCAGCTAAGATTGGAGTAAGGAATAATTATTGTACTCAGTGCCGGGGTTTTTTCAGGTTGTTTTAGGATTTTAAATGCTTCTGTGAGTTGGTTCAACTTGAGAAGATTGGGTAGTTCTAGCCAGTCTAGTTTTTTCAGATTAAGGCAGTGATGTGTTCTAAAGGGCAATCCAGTTACAAATCTGGCTATGTGATTATAAGAAGTAGAGAGTTTGTTCAATTCACATTTGTTTAGGTAAGAAAGAACAGGAGAGGCATATAGGAGAGTAGAAAGAAGGTGAGTACGGGCTATGGCTAGTTTGGCAAAAGGGGTAAGAAAGTTCTTTATTCTGTATAAGGATCCAAGTTTCTTATTTACTGTCTTAATAGTTTGATTGATATGCATGTCAAATCTAAGTTTTTTGTCAATGACAACTCCTAGTAGTTTTGTATAGGGGTCAGGTGAGATGATGGTTCCATTATTGGATTGAATGGTGAGATGTGTGGGAGGAGGGGTAGGAGTGGGGAAAAGGAGAAGCAATTTGGTTTTGTTTGGATTTAGGATGAGTTTACGCTCTGCAAGCCATTTCTCGACTGTAGTAAAGCAGAGTTGGGTGGCTACTTGTAACTTGGATACAGAGACATCAGAACATATAAGGGTTGAGTCATCTGCATATTGGATACATGTGGCTTCAGGGATGACTGATTGTAGTTCATTTATGAAGACTGAAAAAAAGGGGTCCTAGAATAGAGCCTTGGGGAACACCTATGGTATTAGGTAACAGTTGTGAAAGCTTATTGTGCCATTGAACTGCTTGTTGTCTTCCGGAGAGGTAAGCATGGAACCAATTGAGGGCTGAGCAATCTAGGTAAAGGGATTCCAATGTATGGAGAAGTAATTGGTGGTTTACCATGTCAAAGGCCTTTGACAGGTCCAGAAAGAGGGCAGAGGATATTTTTTTATTGTTCCGGTTTTGGTTAATTGTATCAGTAAAGGAGAGGAGAGCTGTGGTCGTACTATGGTGAGGTCTGAAACCATGCTGGGAATTGGTCAACAGATTGTTATGGGTAAGATAATGAATAAGTTGTTTATGGACACATCTTTCCATAATTTTGGCTAGCGGTGACAGTATAGCTATTGGTCTGTAATTTGATAATTCTGTGGAGGCACCACCTTTATGCAGTACAACAATCACAGTACAATTCAACCACAGAATCCATGTCATGATAAAAAAACTCACTAAAATGTACAGCAAGCAACACACCAGTCCCCAAAAATCATGCCCTTGTCCAAATAGTATAGGTAAAAATGCTATTAATAAACATATACATATGTACATATAAAATTTAAAATTTATATAACTTTTGACAAGGGCATGATTTTTGGGGATTAGTGTGTTATTTGCTGTACATTTTAGTGTGTTTTTATCATGACATGGGTTCTGTGGTTGAATTGTACTGCGATTGTTGAATATTTATGAACTTTATGAATATTCATTATATAGTTTTATTTTATTGGTTCAATGTTAATTGGGGGTGGATCTGTTTGTTTAAATTGAGCTCAGTAACAGTTTTCTAATTTCCTTGAAAAAGTCTCTGATTCACCAGAGATGAAAGTGCTTTGAATACTGTTTATACTTTTTGGAATTTTATGTGGCTACAACTTTTGTGTGTGTTATTGAATAAATTCTTGGATAAACTGTGAGTCGGCTTTTGTACCTGAACCCACTGCTGCTGTTTTTGTCATTTGGAATATCCCTGGATGTGTTTTACATGAACTACAAAGTGACCTGGTACCACATCTGTGTGCCCTGTTCAATCACAGCCTCACCTCAGACTTTGTCCCTACCGAATGGCGCACTGCTACAGTCATCCCTCTGCATAAAGGGGAATGACTACTGACCCTGTGAATTATCGCCCCATTAACCTGACAAGTCTGATAAGTAAGGCTGTGAAGCGCATCATCATGGACCTAATTAACAAGGATATAAGGAATCTCCAAACTGTAGATCCCACGCAATTTGGTTTTGTGAAAGTAGATCATACCTGCGCAACCTGGTTGACTTCTTTGAGTCAGTCACCAGAACTGTGGATGAGGGCAAGGCAGTTCATACAGCCTACCTAGATCTGGCCAAGGCCTTTGATACCATTCCCCATTCAGGATTTATTGATAATTCACCAAACTAGGCATCAACCCATATATCATTAGGTGGATTGCAAACTGGATCACAGATGGAACCCACAGTGTGAAAGCAGTGGACTCCAAGTCAGACTAATGACCAGTCGCAAGTGGAGTCCCACAGGGATCAATCCTGGGTCCTCTCCTGTTTGGCATCTACTTCTCAGAAGTCCAGGCTAACACGTAGGGACTCTGGCTAACCAAATTTGCAGATGAATGCAAGCTGGGAGCCATTATTAATTCCCCAAGTGATGTAGACATCCTACAGAAAGGCCGCACTGAGACCAATGACTGGTGTTGAAACCATGTCCATATGTTTAATGCCAAAACATGCGTCATCATCTCCTTTGGGAAAACTCAGTTCCCTCTAATTACCACATCAATGGGAGCCCACTGAACACTGAGGATGTTGTAAGAGATCTGGGGACACAGGTTGACAGCAACTTCTCCTTCAACCACAACATTGCCACTGTGGTCATAAAGCCCTTCTATGTGGCACATCTCATTACCAAGGGTTTTGCATCCAGGAAGAAAAAGGTCCTCATCTCTCTCTACTCTTCCCTCATTAGACCAATCATTGAGTGCAATGCCCCATTTGGCATGTACCTCACTAGACACATGCAACAGCTTGAACGGCCACAAAAGTACCTAATGAAGAGGATCCTAGGCCTTAAACACATGTCCTGCATGGACTGACAAAAACTCCAGCTATTATCTGTTTCATATTGTCTACTAAGAGGTGATTTCTGCTTGACTTACAAAGCCATGTCTGACCCAGCTCTATTAGAAATGCTACATCTAAAGAAATCCCAACCCTTCTGCAACACATGCTCCAGAGACCTCAGCCTCATTACCACAATCAACAGAACATGCTGGAGGGACAGGTTCATAACCCAGAGACTGCCCATGCTCTGGAATAGACTTCCCATACATGTCAAGCAGAGCACCTCACTGGCCCTCTTCAAGAGAAATCTTGACGAGTAGATGGGAAATAGAAAGTTCACCCTGGGGATCACTCCAGTGGCTCTACTTGATAGAGGCAGTAGGAACCAACATCATGTGGCATGATGCCAGGGCACTTCTATGGGCTAGGCTTGTAGTACACACCTATGAACCTATTTACACAAAGCCTTCTCTTTTCCAACAGTACTTCATTCTAAATTAAATCTACATGTTGTAAATGTTTAAAATATACATCATTTGGTTACATCCGCTATCCTAATTATCTGTGATTCATCTGCATTATGTAACCTTTTGTGCATGGGTTACAGTCAAGCATTAGATGCTAAGCTTGTAGTTCAGGGGACCATTGAGGAGCCTAGCCCAGATTCCCAATTGCCCCTAAGCACTATTTGGTTAAGTGACTTGCTCAAGGTTAGACAGTAGGAAAATGAGGGTTGAGGGAATCAGACCCTGTACCTAGGAACTACAGCTCACAGTCATAACCCTCTGTGCCAACTGCTAGACTTTGCAGACCTCTGCCTTTTAAGTCCTTTAATCACAATCCAGAATCAAGACAAGTAAGGTTTTTGCCTTTTTGCCCTTTATGGGTGGGTGGGTGAGTCTGGGTGAATGTATGTATGTATGTATATACCCCTAAGGTACGTCTTTTGCGCACACTTACCCTACCTCCTAAACCACTTAACTAACCCGCCTCCTAAAAACCTCCTAACCCGCCCCTAGCCCAACCTCCCTACTAACCCTAACCTAAAGCCACCCCCCTAAACCTAAACCTAACGCTACCCTACCCCCCCCGCTCCTAACCCAACCCTAAGCCCCTATAACCCCTAACCTAACTCACTAACCCACCCTATCCCCCCACCCTATCCCCACAGACCGTCAATCCTACCTTGCACCCCCCTAACCGTCACACTAGCATACTCACACAGCCTTTCCCCATGTGTTCTGCAACCCCGATTGGCGTCGGTCTTCTTAAGCTTTCGATCTTCTGAGTCAGGTAGAACCATGTATATAAATATATATATATATATATTATATTTGCATATATATATATGTATATATATATATATATATATATATATATATATATATATATATATATTATATATATATATATATATATATATATATGCGTGTGTGTGTTGTATGAGAAAATCGAATCTCAGAGTATGTGTGTCAGCTACTTGGAGCAGAGTCACAGAGCACTGGTTTCAATGAGAGGGTGGTGGAGGAGGACTTTGCTTGGAACACTAGGCTGAGGACTGAAACACTTGGCTGAGGACTGAACTCTACAGCTGTGTCAGTGTGGAGAGTCTTATTTGGGGCCTGGAGAGAAAGGGATGGAAACTCAGCCCCAGGATGGAGTGTGTTCCTTGTGTGCTCTTAAGGGAAATTGTGCTTGGTGCAGTGAGCTGCATTTGGAAATACTGCATGTATCTATCTTTGTTCCAAATGAATGTATATCATCGGTTTCAGTAGTGAGGATTGAGGCTCCATGATTACTGGCCCAGAGCAGGGACGTCATATATCCAAAAACAGGTTTTCCAAAAAAAACAGGTTAAAACTAAATGCTATAAATTGTGATATCATCACATTTGGTAAACATTCTCTTCATCTATTTTATAGCCTTGACAACGCTTTGCTTCAGAAAGAACATGGTGTGAGAGACCTTGACCATGGCTAGGTAGTTCCCTTGCTTTTGACAGTTGTGTTGAAATAGTGGTTGGGGATTCTACTTACCCAGTGGAGGTGGTTCCAAAAAGTATTTCATCTAGATCCAAGAAAAAGTTCTTGCCCCTCTATATTCTGCATTGACCAGATCTATTATCAAATACATTGCACCATTTGGAATGAATCATACTACGAACATATCAAACAAATGGAAAGATCCCAGATGTTCTAACTGCTGACATTATGGACTTGAAAGGCAAGAGCTATTGGAGAAGCTGGAAGCACTGTCCCTTAATTCAGAGTCCTACAGACTCCTTAGGGGTAATTGGTGCTTTGCCTTTCTTGACATTTGGGATCCAGTAGTCCAAGACCTCCTATATCTTCACAAATCAAACCATCCCACTAACACTAGAACCAGGTTTCTAAACCTGATTGAACAAATAAACAAAACATAATGGTTGCTCTTCCCTGGGGCAAACTTCCACTTCAGATTGAGCAATGAAACATGTTGTATTCCTTCTAAAAAGGAGTTGGACAACTGGACGCTTAGCCACATATTCACCCCTGGTATGACTGGCCTGTTGTTCCTTGGAAGGGAGGTAAGATCTAAGGCTGGATAATGTTAAGGTGCAAATGGCCAAATAGTCCACTTGTATTTTTTATGAAGATATAACTTAAAATTTGTAGATGACTGACTGACTGGCCATGGAAAACCCTGAGGCATATCCAAAAAGGCATGTTGTAACTCCCATGCATGTCACAAATGCAGGAAAACCTTTAGCCATGTCTAAAACAGTGATACAAAGAAAGGACAACTGGCAGTGACACTTGGGTTAAACAGTTTGTCATTCTAGGGGAATACAGTACATGTCAGCATATGATGTGATGCTTGACAGTCCTATTTCCTTTGCCAGCGTTGGTATGCACCTCTTGTTTTAAGACTCTAGTTGAGTGGCTAAAGCCTCAGCTGCCCGCAGGCAGAGCCCAGCTGGTGGACATCCCAACATAAGTAATGTATCAAAGTGAAACATTATGAAATGTAGATGCCTCTGCTCAAAACCAGATGTTTCATCAACAAAATGACCATCCTTGTGAGTCTCCCTTATTTAGAGTCCATCAGTGTCTAAATCTCAAACTTGGTTCAAATTATGCAGAAATCGCTCCCTTTATACTTGAGTTTTGCACTTGACATGCTTTCAGGCCCAATGGAAACTGTTGGCAGAGCATGAATGTAGGTTAGCACCTAAAGCTAAGGACAGCTACAAAGCCTTCTTAATTTACAATGGGAAACTAGAAAAAATATCCAACATTGCACAGAACTTATTCAAAATGACACCACCTACTCTGACACGGAAGATATTGTGAATGTACTTGCTATGAAATTCAGTGGCAACTTCAACCTGGAAATGCCAAGTCAAAGCTGACTTATCTGTGAGGCTCTTAGTACTTTATCTTTGGGGATAATCTAATCGTGCTTTGAAAGACTAAAGCAACTTCTTCCATGGGGACCTGATAACATACTAGGCTGTTAAATAAACAGTACCAGGTAAGCCCCGGTGGAGCCACTCAAACCATCATGAATTTAGCAGTGATGGTGCCACTTCCCAAGACAGATTTCACCACTGATGCCATAACTACATGCCCATCAGCCTTATAAGTCTTGTATGCAAAGCCAGGGAATATATAATTGACCTGATATAACTATGAAATTAAAAATCTCAGGCTAGACCCACAGCAGCTTGGCTTTGTCGAAGATGATCCTATCTAATGATTCTGGTTAACTCCTTTAAACACAAAACCGAAAGTGTTGACAGCATTCATGCTGTACATTTGGCATATTTTGTTTTGGCCGAGGCCTTTGACACTATACTCCATGTTAGCATGGTTAGTAAGTTCAGTACATTACAAACAGATCCTGTTGTGGTTAGACAGGTAGCATATTGGCCAACGGATGAAGCCCATATGGTGCTGGTAAGGGGTGACTCAGTATGAAGGTAACTAGTGGTGTCCCACAAAAC
>NC_056743.1:117691438-117738938 GCF_019279795.1 Protopterus annectens
ATACTGTATTCTCCAACCAGGTAAATCACCAGCTCCTCATCCAAACATACACCACCTCTGTAAACACAGCCACTCAATTCAATGAGTTCTTTACCAACTCAATACTAAAGCTGTCAACAGACCCACCCTCCTCAACCCCCACTATACTATGCAATCCATCTAATAATGCCAACTCCTTCACCCTTCAACCTATACCAACTTACACCATCTACAGACATGTAACCAGACTTAAACTCACCACCCTAGCAGTAGACAAACTACCTGCCAAACTCCTATAAATAATCCAATCTCTATAATCATTAACAGATCATCTCAGAACAAAAGGTGCCACTTCTCTGGAAAATCTCCTACATTATACCAATACACAAAGGGGGTACCTCCACTGACCTAACAACTACCGTCTTATAGCTATACTTTACCCACTGGCTAAAAGACTAGAAAAATGTATCCACACCCAGATCCTAACACATCTCTCCAACAATCATCTTGCCAAAACTCAACATGGATTCTGCCCTAGCCATAGCACTACCACTGCACTCATCCATTTTAGTATCCTAGTAAATATGCAATTCAACAACTGTCACCTAGTGTCTGCAGTTTTCCTTGACTTATCTAAGATGTTTGATACAGTCTCCCATACAAAACTTTTAACATCACTCAGAATTAAAACTAACTACCCCCACTCTATTATGGTTTCAAGACTACCACTCTCAATGTTAACAAGCTGTTCAGTGGAAAAACTCACTTTCCACCATTACTTCTTGTAAAACTAGGAGTACCCAAATGATCATTGCTAGGACCCCTACTTTTCATTATATTTACAAATAATCTTCAAAAAGCCGCCCTTCTAGCAAACCTGTACAGCAGATTTTTCTGGATACTGTATATATGATTATGGCTGACCAGGAGAAAGGTAAGCATGCCAAGTTAGGCTTTAAAGTGTCCAAAATGTGGACAGAAGATGTCTGTGACAGATAGTCACATTAATTGTGTGTATTGTCTTGGAGCCTTGCACTTACAAAAAAGCTGCTCCATTTGCCATTCTTTTTCCTCCATAGTTCTTCAGGAAAGAAAAATAAAATTCATAGAGGACTTCCGAAACCATCTTTTCAGGAAGCTTTGAGTGACCAGGATAAGTCTAGTAAGTCTTCTAAGTCTTCTAAGGCTTCTTCTTCTTCGGAAGTAAAAAAACAATCTAAGAAACCACTGACGTCAGCTCCTCAGCCCTCCGAGCCAAGCGTCCTGTCTTTTCAGAGCCGGTCCCCAGTCCTGGAACTGGTATCTGAATTACTAAAGTCACCTATTCTTCAGTCAGTGCCTCCATCCATTCATTCATCTCGGTCCTTGATCAGCCTGTCCGATTTGGATGTGAATCATGTGGTGCAGAAGTTGCTACAGGCACCGGCGTTCACTAAATTTTTGTCGGCTCTGACCCAGATGGTTTTGGAGCCAAAAACTGTAGTGCCATCGACTTCTTTTCCTCCTCTGAGCCATACCGGTCTTTCGGAGCCTGAAGAGTCAGACCTGATGATTGTTGAGCCTTTGGAGCTGATGCCTGTTCCAGTGCCATCGGTTCCATTTACTCAGACTTCCTCACCACCTATCGAGAAGTCTAGGAACTGACACACTCCTGTCGGGTCTGGGGAGTATAGTAGGACTGACCTGTCTGTTCCAACTTTGCCTCTCAGGGCTTTGGCTCTGATGAGTTCGGCTCCTACCTCCAGCTCGGAGCTCACTGTGCTGGTGCTGAGGGGATCAGTGGTTTCTTCAGATCCAGCAGTCCCTTCTCATCAGAGCAGAGGTGCCTTTGAAGCCATGAGGAGAGTGATGTCCCCCAAGATATCGACAACTTCAGGTCCAACTACCCCCTCTCCTAAAGCATCAGTGTCCACTTCTGCTTCACAGATCCTTTCTAAGCATGGAGACCCTGAGCCTCAGGAAGCCCCATTGGGTGGCCCCTGCTCTTCTGAGACCTCACCAGAAATTCGCACTGATGAGGTTCCCAGGAAGAGAATCTTTAAGTGGAAGCACCTAGACTCCCCACAGGAGTCTCTCACATCCGATACCGACTTAGATGAATCAGAAGGGTCCCCCTCTGAAGATATCTCATTTCCTGAGATATTAGAAATTCTTAAGCAGAGGGGTGGCTGGAAGTCCACCAACCCCATTGAAGATGATTCGGTTCTCCTGAAGGCTTTTGGGTCTCAACCCTCCACCTCTTGGGTGTCTCCGCCCTTTCATGAGCTCATGGCGCTGGACTCACAAAGGGCGTGGTAGTCTCTGGACACCATGGAGCCTGTCCCTAGGAGGCCCAATAAATTTATTTCTGCCCCCCAGCAAAATTCTTTCCTCACCAAGGGAGTGCCAGTTAATGCCATGGTGGTGGTGGCAGTCACCAAAAAGGAGATTTCAGAAACTTCTTCCTCTATCCATCCTCCTAACAGAGACTCTAGGATCATGGGTAGATATGGGACATGCACAATACAGTTCAGCGGCTTTTGCCATGCATTCACTAAACTATCTCACTCATTTTACGAGACTACAGAGATACCTCCTAAAAGAGCTTGGAGATGCTCTTCAGGGTATAGAAGCTGCATGAGCTTCAGACAAAGTTGCATCCCAGCTTGCTACCCTCAATTCCATAGTGAACTCATCCGTGCGTCTCATTTCATATGCAGCTGATGGAACGAGTAGGCAGCGGGTACAGGAATTGCTCTCAGACATTCCTGGATGTGCTTCTTTTCCTTTGTGGAGCCCTTTAAGTCATCCTTTGTCAACACCCCTTTTGATGGCTTGTCCCTTTTCGGGCCAAAGTTAAGGAAATTTTGATCAGGTGTGAGCAGGAAACAAATACAGTGTCTGCCGTCAGAGTCCATTTTTCCACCCCTACCAGACCCTACCCCAAGAGTGAAAAGGGAGGAAAGATGTGGTTCCAAAAAGCCCAAGGAGCCATTCTGGACACACATGGTGAATCCCCTCCAGGGGCAGAGGGGGGTGCAATAATTGAAGACACCGCCCTTGCGGCAGAGGGGGTCCACAAAACCAGATTGACAGAGAACAGTTATTTGGGAAGTCCTACCAGTGCTCCTGAAAGGAGGCCTGACTGTCCTGCTCTGGAGGCAGTTGGGGGTTGCTTATCTTTGTATCCTGACACCTGACTCAAAATAACAAACGACAACTGGGTACAAAGTATAGTTTCCAGAGGATATTTCATTCCTTTCACCACTCCCCCTCCATTGACAACAAAAATCCTGGATGTTCCACCCAGTTACAGGGAACAAGCAACAGTAGAGGTCCAAACGTTGCTAAGAAAAAGAGTCATCCAACCAGTCCCAGCAGACCAGGCAGGATCCGGAACTTACTCAAGATTATTTTTAGTTCCAAAAAAGACAGGTGACTGGAGGCCTATTTTGGACCTCAACAGACTAAACAGATCTGTCAAGAAAGAGAAGTTCTGGATGGTCACGCTTCAGTCAATACTTTCCCTTTTAGGGAAAGATAGTTGGATGTGCTTGATAGATCTACAGGATGTGTACTACCATATAAAAATGGCCAGACCATCCAGGGATCATCCGCACTACCAGCTGGGAGCCAATCATTACCAGTTTTGAGCCCTGCCCTTTGGTCTGACTACAGCCCCCAGAGTGATCACCAAATGTATGGCAGTGGTAATGGCTCACCTGAGGCGTTTAGGATTCCAGGTGTTCCCGTACTTAGACAACTGGCTCCTCACCGCCACCACCAGGCATCAGCTAATATAAGCCAGGGCCACCACACTTACTCTCTGCAATCATCTGGGCATTACAATAAATTCAGAAAAATCTGCCTTTTCGCCATCGCAACATATCATTTTTATCAGAGCAGAATTGGACGCCACCACCACCACCACTTTAAAGCTTCCAGCAGAAAGAGTTTTACTACTTCGTCAGCAGGTCCACAACATCATATCCAAAGACAAGGCTCCAGCATCAGAAGTGCTAAAGTTGTTAGGCATGATGGCAGCTGTAATATTAGTGATACCATTGGGTCACATGCACATGCGGATTCTACAATGGCTGTTATTCACTCAAAAGTCTTACCAAGATCTTCCAGTGTCTCATGCAAAAAGGATCTTCAGTGGTGGTTGACCTCTCTTCATGTGATGATAGGTCGTCCTTTTATCCTACCCTCACCAGTGGCCACAGTGACCACGAACGCTTCCCCTGATAGGGTGGGGAGCATTTTTAAGGAAGAACAGCCCAAGGCACATGGACCAAATAGGAGACAAATCTGCATTTCAATGTCCTGGAGATGAGAGTGGTACTTTTGGCATTGCATTACTTCCAGGACTCTCTCCCTCTGGGGACTATTGAGATTCAGACGGACAACATATTAGTGGTCTGGTACTTGAGCAAACAAGGAGGAACCAGGTCCTATCCCCTTTGTTGCAAGGCCCTAAGAGTATGGCAGTGGGCTACATCCACCCAGTACTTTCTGATAGCAATGCACATCCTAGGGAAATCCAACATAATAGCAGACAAACTGAGCAGGGCAATTTTGTTGCTTCATGAGTGGTCCCTCAAAAAAGAGATAGCGGAGAGAATATTCCACAGGTGGAGCCAGCCTTGCTGCGACCTTTTTGCCAACCACATGAACACAAAATGCAGAAGCTACTTTGCCCTGATTCCCCCACTTGTAGAAGCCCCAAGGGATGCACTCATACACGATTGACCTCCGGGTCTCCTCTATGCATTCCCACCAATTCCCTTGATACCCAATGTATTGCAGAAAGCAAAAACCCTGGGAAGGAACATCATTCTAATAGCCCCTCACTGGCCTCATCAGATTTGGTTCCCCTTCCTTTGACATAATCTGTTGGAAGAGCCTTGGATTCTGGACCCAGTTCCAGACATTCTGACACATTCGTTGGGGGCTGTTCATCAGGTCTATATTAGTTTGAATGCACAATTGTCCGAACACCAAAACATCGAACTGGGAAGTTCGAAATGTCAAAATAGTAATGCCGCGGCACACCAAATCTTTTCCCAGGGAGTTGGAGTTGGTATATTTAAGTAGGGGGGGGTGTGGGGGCAAAGCCCCCCCACATTAGGAACAGTCTGAAGTCTACATGTGTTTTTTGGTTTTGTACCGGAACAGCGTTTTTTTTTTTTTTTCCCCCTGAGAAAAAAATCGCTGTTCTGAGTGTTCAAAGTTATTGCATTTCGAACTTCCGGGTTCGACATTTACGTAGTTAAACTTATGACAGTTCGACTATGTGATATAGACCCTCTTCATCCCTCTCTTCAGTCCCTGAAATTGACAGCTTGCCAGCTCCAATTCCCAACATAACCAGGTTCCATAACCTCTCAAACGAAACGCAGCATATATATTGATATCTTCTCATAAGTCTCTACTAGGAAGCTATACCTTAGCAAATGGAGACGATTTTCTATATGGGCTTCTCAAGATAACATTGATCCCTACCAAGCCCCCATTTCCTCCATATTAGAGTTTTACATTATGTTTTTCAATAAAGGAGCTGCAGCAGCAACAGTTCAGGTACAACGTTCCGCCATCTCTAATTTTCACCTTGGCTTTGAAGGATTGAACATAATGTCACAGAAACTATCCAAAGCCTTTCTCAAAGGGACCTTTCATCTCAGACCACCTGTGAAATCCCCTTATACCCCATGGAACCTACATTTTATGCTTTTATGCATTATTCTCCCATTGTTCAAACCAGCTTCCTCCTGTGATTTGAAATATTTGTCATGGAAGACTATCTTGTTAGTAGACATCACTTCTGCTCGTAGAGTGTCAGAGCTACAGACCTTGTCCATAAAGCCTCCTTATTTGATTTTCCATGCTGACAGTGTCTCTGCGAACAAATCCTTCATGTTTACCTAAAAGTTTGTACTGAAGCTAATCTTAACCAGATCATAAATTTACCAGTGTTCTTCCCCAAACACACCAACAACTTATGCTGCACAAGCTTGATGTTCATAGACAGCTCAGATTTTACCTGGATAAAACAAGAGAGTTCAGAAAATCAGAGCAGCTTTTTGTTTCCTTTTCAGATTCCAGAAAAGGTATGCCAGTGGAAAAAACAACATTATCTAGATGGCTATCTGATTGTATCACCTGCACTTTTATTTAGCTGTCAACTTACCCTTACAGCATAAAATTAAGGGTCATTCTACCAGAGTCCACATCTTCTACCTTTTCTTCTAGGCTTCCCATAGACAACATTTGTGCAGCAGCCACTTGGTCATGACCTCATACCTTTATCACTCATTACAAAGTTGACAAGGCCTCCAGGGGTAGGGCCTTCTTTGGTTCTACTGTCCTGAAAAACATACTCCCATGAGCCACCCGAGAAAGATGGTGCTTGGGACGCTACCCATCTGGAAGAATGAACGGCGAGATAGAACAACTTCACATAAAGAAGTTATGTACTCACCATAACATTCTATGTGAGTTGTTCATCTTGCCTTCATTCTTACTTCCCACCCTCTTACCCCTCCAAGGTTTTTTTCGAGGACCGAGATACTAGTTTTATCCTGGTTGCTCAGTCTTTCTATGGATTTTCTCCTAAAGAGTGATAAAATGGGACATGGTATTATTAGATGCAGCAAACAAGATCTGAGGTAACTCAAAGTTTATCATGAGATAGGGACTTTGCCTCGAGCTGTCTGAAGACCTCAAGCTTTGTAGTAGGCTGACTCAGAGCCGAGGATCAGCTCTGAACCCAACTGTAAGAATGAAGGTGAGATGAACAACTCACATGGAACGTTATGGTGAGTACATAACTACTTTTTTATCTGCTATATTTTATAACTGTATGTCTAAACCACAATGCTCATGTAACTATCTTATGTATAGTATGTTAGCAATTGTTCTGGAGCTTTTCTCCCTGGGTCTCCGATGAAAACGGAGAGCTCTGTCCAGTTAAACCTCTCCGGTAAGTAAATGTAAAAAAAAAAAAAAAAATTCCTTTTGCTGTGTGTTTCATGGAAATCTCTTGCATCCCCAGTAAAGGCTCATTGCACTAGAGTGATGTCTTCTTGAGGTGCTTTCTTCAAAGGTGTGGAGACTTCCTCTATATTAGAAGCAGCGACCTGGTCTTCTGTACACACTTGCACAAAACACTATAAGTCTGATGGGATTTTCAGGTCTAAAGCTGGTTTTGCAAGTGCTATTCTGCAGTGGTTTGTAGAGAGTGTTACTGCCCCTCTGCCCAATCCTTCTTCTGCATGAGCTTTAGTATTCTCCCTCATGTTATGAGTACTGCAACATATGAATAGATGGCCATAGAATAGTTGTGTAAAATCTTCCCATAACCATAGTTGTCTTTCTTTTCTATATGTTGCAGTATCCCCCCCCCCCCCCCGCCTTCCCCTTGATGCTTGCCTGATTGCTGGTTGTGTTTTCTCACTTATCTTGAGCTGGTGTTCTTCCTGGGGTATTCAGTTCTGAGGCTTGGCACATGCTGACGTCTGCTTTATACCAGACGTCACTTTATGACAGACATTGGACTAGTTCTATGTGCGACATTACACATACTCCACAGTAGCTTTAGACTTTACAACTGGCCAGGCGTTTGAGTCAACCAGTGGCAGACTCCCTCATGTTATGAATACTGCAACATATAGAAGAGAAGGACATCTACGGTTATGGTATAATTTATTTAAACCTGAACTACAATAACAGATGGATATGGACCAAGAAGGGTGGCAGATTAAGACAGAATGTCTAGAACCTTGTATGTGCAAACCAATGTTGGCTCTACCGTGCTCCCATGTTGTGCATTTGGATTTGCTGTAAACTCTCACACTCCTGCATTAAGAAGAGGTAAAACATTTATGTATGTATTTATTTTTTTTAATCAACAATTTACTGTAATGGAGTCTGACTTGTAAGATCTGTGGAAATGCTAATAATTGTTGTGTGCTCCTTGGGTAAAATAAACACGTCTAGCAACCAATCATTCAAAAAGATATATAAATAAAAAAAAACTATAAGCACTGCTAAAGCTGACTAGGAACAGGAAGCAAAACAAAGTAGAATCTATGGCAAAGCACCACGGCTTGACCACTGTTGATTATAAAACTTCAGCAAGGCAAGCACTTACACTAAAACACACCTTTAATGTATGAAAACATAAAAGAACGATGAGTGCTTTCGACTAAAATAGCCTTCATCAGATCATAAGAGTATATTCATCTAAAATCACTTGAATATAAAGAACATCCAATCATAATAATTTCTAAAACAATAGAACCAATGAAAAACATTTCCTGCTATTTTAAATATTCATTACTAAATTATCCAGTCAAAGAACTTGATTAAGAACAATAAGCCAATGACTATTATTGGGAGGAGTTAAGGCAGCAACCATGTTGTGCTCAGATGTCATAACATATGCAAATTGTCTTCCAAAAGAAACTCGTTATTGGTCTTTCTAATGGAGGGCCTACCAACTGGAAGTTGTTAACCAAAGCAAATGACCACTCGCTCGATTCTTTGGATAATGATTGTAGGTAACTGAACATCAAATTTACTGATGCAAAAACCATTATTAAGAATATTTAAAACTAAAGATGTAAAACCTTCCAACAGCTATAAACTGTCTTAGTGAATTAGGAGCCATATTAAGCATGTAGCAATATCTTCCGTGATGAAGCACTAAGCTAAAAAGTGTATTCGTTGCAGAACGTAACTAAAAACACAGTCATAACTTCAATCAGTGAATATGATTGGTCTAAAAAATACCTTTATCAATCAGATAAATATCAAGCAATCAGAAATTCCATAGTAGAGCACTAATCTAGAGAGATATATGTTCAATACAAAAAGTAATTAAAAACAGAATGATAGCTCCAGTCAATAATTATGATTGATTATAGGTGTTCTATATACTAATCGGATGTATTCAAAGTAACTAACCTTCCAATATATTTGTAGCAACAGAACAGGTGGCATCAAAAACAAATTCAAAATATGAAATTAGCCATAAAGAAAGAATAGCTTCTTATCATATATTGTCTGACACTAATTAACAAGTGGAAATGATGTAAAACATACTTTCATAGCAAGAAGTAGATCAAGCAGTAGTATTGCTATTCCAGGAAGGTTAAACATAATAAGAACACATCCACATGTAACTTCTTTTATGTACGTTTCAGGTATCTAACCTCTATTCAGGCACTATGGCCAAAAATGGGGATTGACAATACCAGCAATTGCCACAAATATTGCCAAATGGATTCAAAATCCAAGAATAAACCCAGAAGGAGAAGTTGACTAGGGACAATCTATCAAGCACAAACAAAGATGGCATTGGATATAAGACATGCATTAACAGTAGGACACAGATCAAACCATAAACAACTATTGCAAAAAGAATAAGTATAACTAAGTACATGGCCATATATGCATCCAACTAATCAGTCGAGGCAACCTATACGGACGTATAGTGCTAGATGGATTAGAAGACAAAATCAGTCCCAGGAAGAGGAAATATTATTTCGAAACATAAATTCAGTGGAGACTGTTTACAGAGCATAAATAAATAAAAAATGCCTTCACGATAACAAGCATGTCAAGCTATAATACATTAGGGCCAATCTAACAAGCATAAACAAGAATAGCATAAAATAGAAAACATGCATTTCCCTTCAGGACACAGATCAAACCATAAACAACTATTTCAAAGAAATTACGCATACTTAAAAACAGGACTATATGTAAAGTCAACTAATCAGTGGAGGTATAGTATATAAGCACATAGAAATCTCTTGGTAATGCTAGATAAACTCAAAACAAAGTCAATCCCAGGGAACGATTTTCTTCTATCATAGGTTAGCTGGAGACTACAAGGTGACAAGACAAGTTGAATCAGGTATAAAATATGCTTTTACAATAAAAACAGATCATGTCATAAAGCAACTATGTCAAGGAGACCAGATATACTTAGTACACAGCCAAATATGAGTTCAACTAGAATATGATGAAAGAATGCCAACAGGGGCATATAAAGACCTTTTAATATTGGCATATACTCAGTCTCCTTGCCTTTGATAGGGGTTTAAGTGGAACCACATTATTAATACCCGGAGGGCAATGAGCTCTAAGGTTCACAAACCATTCAACGTCCTTGATTTCAGTGTGATTCACTACATCTCCTTTCCTTGCTGTCTGATGTATACATTCTATTACTCAAAACTTGAAGTTATGATTAGGGAAAGAAGCAATATGCACCGATAGTGCATTATTGGGATCACCATTTTTTATATCCCGTAAGTGTTGTAAAATACGATCTTTCAGATGCTGGTTCATTTTGCCTACATAGAAGGCTTTGCAGATAGAACAGGTGGCTAAATACATTAAATTCTGTGTGTTGCAATTAGCATACACATTAAAAGCATATTGTTGGTTTGAGACTGGATGAAGGAAATCATTCAAAAAGAAGTTCCTGGTCCTGGCGTGGAATGTTTTAATGGACTTTAGGGGGGACACACACACATTTTACAGGAAGGCATGCATAACTGTAATAAGGGTGCATACAGGGCAAAAAAAAGATGGTGTGTTTTTTAACCTAGAGTGCTCTCTGAATGATGGGTAACTTGGTAAACTGCAAAATGTTATCCGAAAGATGGCTAGCTTTGCTGCTAGCAGTATGTTGATGATTGGCAGAAATGTGAAAATAAATTGATCGCCTTGTCTGATTCACTATTTTGAGAGGTAGAATTGACAGGTAAGTGAAAAATACATCATGAAGCAGAAAACTTGTACTTTATCCCATAGTTGTCCTTTAACTACCAGACCCATATTTGAAAGTTAATTTATTAATAATCTCTGACTCTACTATTTCTAGGGCCACTGCTGCAGTAATTATGACATACACTTGGCTATGTATCACTGTTTTCCCCATTAAAAAAATAAATCTAGCTTTACAGATGGAGGTTTGATGTCTCATCTGCTGCTTAGGTCCTCAAACAATTTTGATGAGAGAGGGAAATTTAATACAGAGAGCCTGCAAGATATTTCAGGCCCTTCCTTAGAAGACTCCAAGATCTTTTTTTCCCATCTAAGAAAGAAAAACAATCCCTGCCTTCTGAAGCCAAACAGGGGACCAAAAGAGATGGCAGGAGGGGAACAAGTGATGAGGATCGTTGTCCCTTTTTAAATAATCTACTACTTAAGAATGTCACTGCCAGCATTTACCCCAGCTCCACCCCTCCTGCCCCAATAACAAAATCTGTCCCAGAAACTGGCTGTCTATATTTCGTTTGGCAACAGAATGTTTCACACTCTTGGTCGGTAAAAGTGGTTTAGGAGCTTTTGGCACTGGATACAAATGCCTGCTTGTAGAGGAGTTCCTCACCACTTTGTAAACAAAACAGAATGTTTTTCCTCCGATTTCTCAGCATTTATTCATCCTAAGAGTCCTAGAACCAGTGCCATTAAATCAAAGGGCAAAGGCCTCTATTCAGAATGTTTCTGGTACCAAAGAATGTCTTCTTGCAGACCAGCTCTAGAGCTTTCCTTTCTAAATCTGTATGTGAAAGTTCCAAAATTCAAGCAGTGGGAATGATGAACATAGTACAGATGTACAAATTGCACTTGCCACATAATGCAGAGGGCATCATATGGGAGAATTGGATCCCTTCAGGGAAATGTGAAGGGATCATCATTGGCTATAAAGTTATGGGGAGTATGCAGACAACAGATTGTAGGGACTGACCTATACTTCGAATCTGTTACCTGTTAACAGGGAAGGTTGTTCACCTATGAAGAAACAAACAACGGGAAAGGGTAATGAAATGATTCCACAGTGGAATTTAGAGGGGCATGGTTTAAGTTTAGAAGGGGTGATATGGGGATAGAAATGTAGATAGTTAAAGTGCTGAAGGTATTTATAGACACTGTTGAGTTCTTCCAACTACTATAAGGCAGCCATGAGTACAGACAATGCAGTACAATGTGATGCTGGGTAAAACAAGGAATCCTTCTTTGTGGTGCTGTTTTGTGCATTTAAAGAAAAAAATGGATGGTGCACCTTGCCAAGGTAAGGGGCATTAAGATCTAATGTAAGGCAAGGAACACTGATGCTGACACTAACAGGCACAAGAAAGCCATGAACATGAGTAATTGTATACATTGCATACCTGCTTATCTTTATACAATAACTCCATTCTATAATTTGCATTCCATTCCTTTATTGTTCTTTGAGTCTGCAGGGGTGGTTTTATAAAGTATCGTGCACACGACACTGTATGACTAAAAGAATGAGCAATGCATGCTTTACATTTAGAGGTTTAGAAAGTGCTGACCATTTTAAATTTCTGTTTTGTAGCTGTATGAATTTTTGGTTCTATAGCTATTGAAACCTTGGTGGGATGCAAACAGATATGTGCTCCTGACTGAAGTGCACCACGTTTCTCATTGTCTGATAAAGGATACCTGCTTGCCATCTCCTTACTATGAGATATGTGACTGAAAAATATCTCATGGCATGTAGAGTTAAATTTTATTTTTATGAGTAAAGTATGTTAAAAGCATACAAAAACTCGGAATACATCAGTCACATCAGAGACATCCTGATCTGACAGAAATGCAGGAAACGTGCCTCACGATAGCAAGAAAACAATGGAAAACTAATTTAGTTTATGATTCATCCAGTTGATACCTAACAGCAATTAGGCAGTCAATCTTAACTCATTTGTCTTATGGCAGAACTGTCTTTGTTTTATTCCCTAGTATGCAGTTAAGATGTGTGTGTGTGTGTGTGTGTGTGTGTGTGTGTGTGTGTATGTGTGTGTGTGTGTGTGTGTGTGTGTGTGTGTCTGTGTGTGTGTGTGTGTGTGTGTGTGTGTGTGTGTGTGTGTGTGTGTGTGTGTGTGTGTCTGTCTGTGTATACGTTTGCGCATCTGTGTAAGAGAGCATGTTTTAGGATTAGACAAAGCAGGTACACCACAGTAAGTATCTGATAGCAGGTGCATACATCATATGATGTAGCATAGGAGACTTTCCCTAAGTTAGGCTGTTTATCAGTATTGTTTATCACTCCTCTAAACTTAAGTTTTTGCCTTCATTTTGCCCTAAGAGGATGCTCGTTATTGTTTAATCTCTGTGTGCAGACTGTGTTACTAGGATACAAACTCCAGTTTCAAAACAGTTCAATTGCCCTGAATTTAAATCAGATGATGGTTAAAACCATCTTCTGCACAAATTCTTATTTTCTGAAGAATACTTGTCATTTTTTGCAGGGCAGGATTTTTTTTTTCATTTTGACCTGCATCTTTTAGTAGTTTTGTTCTAATGTGTTACATTTTTTTCTAATTACTGCCTAGTTTAACCCTTAATTGCGTTTATTTTTTCAGCTCAGCGTGCACCCCTTCATTCTCTGTTCTTCTCCTGTGCCTTTTTTTTTTTTTTTGCCACCATTTCCAACTAGTTTTTTATGAGCTATTCTAGTAGTAGTTTTCATAACTCTGTGTTTGAAGGATTTTATGATTTCCCATGACTAGATTAGCCCCTACATTCTGCTACTTGCACCACTTGTGTCATCCTCATGAAGGATGACAGCTTCACATTCTGAAATATAAATGCAGCTGTAGATGGTGAATTTACATGACCACACGCAAACAAAAATTCACAAAGAAACAAATGCTTTGTTTGAAACTGTGGATGACAAGCTTTCATGCACTTTGGTGTGCCTTTTTCATTACACTGATATGATCATGTTCCCCTAGTCATGTCTGTCTTGTTGCTGGTGATTATTTGGTGAGCATTAGAGTTCCACCTTTTTTGCGTCTTTGTATCTTTTTTCCTTTCCATTCCATGCATGTTTTTCATGTATGTTTCTTCTGGACTGTGTATTAGATGCCCAAAGTTCCTTTCCTTTTTATGGCATCCTCAACCCTTGGCATTATCTGAGAGTTATAGAGCAGGGACATTTAACACCTTGCTATTACAATCTTTTTTTTTTCCCTTTAGCTGCACTCCAAAATGTATCAACTGCAACCACTGTCCTTTACTCTGCTGGTGTAGTCCATTTATTAATACCCCAAGAGATCTTTTCTCCCTCCACTGTTGTACTTCACTGTCCTGAAATGACACTTTGCACCAGGGTGGTTGTAGTCGCTGTGCTTTTTCATGTGAGTCTGCACTGAACTCTCACTGTCATGTTTCTGCACATTTTATGGTTCTTTGTCTGATCTTACCAATGAGGGATATACTTCTGGTGTGGAGCATAGAGTCCCCATGTTGGTAATGTTCAGGTCTAGTATGTTGTTCCCTCTTGTGGGAGTGGTGACTAGTTGTTCCATAGCATTTGAGTTTATAATTTCCAGGAACCTTTGGGCTAAGGTGCTGGGGCTTGAGTAGTGCTCCCAGTCAATGTTTGGGTAGTTGAAGTCGCCCAATATAATGGTGTTCGGAGAGATCTTCATGTTCTCCAATGTTTTCAGGAAAGCCGAGTGGGATTCCTGACTTTGAGAGGGTGGTCTGTAGGATGCTATAAACTGAAAAGTAGTCTTGCCCACTGTTAGTTGCACATGGATGGTCTCCGATACTTCGTGCAATGCCACTAACCTGGAGGTGTGGATATCCTTGATAAATATGGAAACTCCCCCTCCTTTTGTGGTTCGGTCCGGGTTTTGGGGCTGAAAAGCATGATATGAGGTAGAGCCTGGTAGTGCTGGTGTGCTCCCTGGAGCCTTGAACCAGGTAAGTTTAAAATAAGAAGAGCTAAGTAGAGGAGGCATAGTGCTAAGGAGGATTAAGCAGGAGAAGAAGGGAAGTAGAATTGGAAATACAAACAGGAAGGAAGGAGAGGTTGTGTGAGTTGAATTAGCACAGGTGGATAGGTTTTGGTTTTCAAAAAAAGGGGATGGGTAAAGTGTGATTGGATAGGAAGTGAGGACAAGAAAGGGGGAGGGGTAAAGCGTGACTGGAGGGGAAAGGTGGTGGGAGTGGTTAGGGAAGTATAAGTCTAGGAGTAGTGGGGGCGGGTGAGAATTGGGGGCAGGGTAGGGGAGCGGAGTGAGCCCGAAGGGAAAACGGAGCGGGTAGAGACAAGTAAGTGAAGAGATCTCAGCAAAACCAGTCTGTGAGTTGCTGACCACAGTGTCATTTTCAGTTGATACAGATAAGTAATGTGGGTAAGAGACAGTTGGTAGTGATAGTACTGGACACCAGAAGGCACGTGTGCAGTAAAGTAATTGAGTGGGAAAAAGAGGGCTGGAAGGGGCTCTAAGACTGGGCAGTACCAGTTACCTTAGGCTTCCTTGTACGTTTAGGAACTAGATCACTATTTCAGTTTCAGTTCAGTTCTAGGGAGAGCAGATGGGCAAAGTAGGAGCTGGCCTAATGTAGATTGCCACCTAGTGGGCAAAACTATATTTACAGCCAAGGACTGGAGAACACGGACGTGGGTAAAAAGGAAGGAAAGGCTTTATAGTCAGTTATAGGAGACAGTGCAAGGATAGGAAGAGTATAGCTATAATGGGGTAGAGTGGGGGTATGGCTGCTGGGTTATTCTGGCAAGGTACCGCGCTTGATAGAATTCACAGGTTACAAGGCAAATACAGTCTTTATCATTGGGTTTGGTTAGCGCTTACTTTCTTGCCTCCTTAGTAGCAGGGTTCTTAATCAGAACGGCAAGATAAAATTCTGTAAAGCTTCGATGGTTTTTAAAAGTTTGCAGGGGTCTTTTCACCAGGTAGGTAGACTCTCAAATTCTAGTGTAGGAAAGTTGAGTTAGACAGAATCAAGAACGCCAGGGCCAGGTACACCGAGCAGCCAAGGGGGTAGATTCCTGTTCCTAAACATTGCTGTTATAAACTTAGAAGGTTGCTAGAATGACACAATTTGTATTAACGTGTTATTTTCTCAAGGATAAGAAGTCTGAACCTCAAATTTAAGTTACTATTTAGTGACTTCAGTCCTCAGTGAGTTGCCCGAAAAACCACAAATTTTTGGAGCATGACCAAAATTATGGGGCAAAAATCTTATTATTGGACAGGGTGGTATGTGGTAGTGGCCAATGTATCTGTGGCTCAGATGGCCCATCAGAGCACACAGAAAGTTGGCACAAATGGAAGGGGTGCAGTTTATGAAACCTATAGCTGATAAGCCATGTACAGGATTAGCATGGAAAATGGGACATCACTTACCCTACTGAAAGATGAAGCTCTTCTCCTCCAGCAAGCATCAGCATTTCTCTTTATCTCTCTCCATGCCTGCATTGAAAGGTAAAAAGGGTACACAAGAAATCCCATATTGTATGCATTTTTACTGAGCTGCAAAGTACAGTGCAAAGCTGAAATTCCATACATGCCTGCAGACATATGTGCTCACACTGCAGTGTGATATTTACCTGTAGCTGTGTGTGTATAAATACACACATAATATAACTTCAGGTATATATATTGTACTAATATGTGAATGTGCAAAGAAGCAGAAGAGGGTACCTACAGGTACGACAGCCATCTGCTCCTTTGGACCATCGTATAGAGGTATAGAAGCAGCTAAGGGTGGGAGGATGACATAATGGTTAAGGTGTTTACCTTAAAGACACAAGGTGCAGGGTTTGATTCTCACATGGGGTAACTGGCTAGGCTTCAAATGATCCAGAAGGGCAGTTAGCCTAGTACTAATCTATGAACCTATGAACCTATGCTACCATGGGAATCCCCTGTTGCACTGCCATAACCCCTACCCTACAAAAAAAAACTGTGACATCAGCAAACTGCCACTAGCGGTACACACAATGTGCAGATAACTGCCCAAAGCAACCCACTTCATGTATCCTAGAATCTGTTATAGAAAAAAGTCCAAAGAGTATTAACTACATATTTTACAAACTGTTCCACATACCACAGGGGGAAGTATCCCCCTTAATAATAATTTTCATTGGCAAGTTTTCATCAAGCCTAATAAAATGACTTTTTACCAGGCATGCCACTGATATGTCTCATTTTTAAATTAAAAAAAATTAAAAAGGTCAGAAAATTATTAAAAAAAATAGTTTCTTCTCAAAAAATACATTTTTCTGAGTAATGGCATTAAGTATATTCAGTAACAAAACATTTGTCACTAACCCTTTTTCCCTTTTTTCAGTTCTGCATTACCTTAACTCAATCCTTTTGATATGTATATTAAGGTTATTACTCTAACATGTTATCATTACCATGACCTCTGTTTAGAAACATCTTCATTGTAAGATTAGTTTCATACAAAAGATATTTCAGTTACTTTACAGATTGTGAATCCTTAATCAATTTGCCTTAAGGCAAAGTATTAATCAAATAAGGGAGATGACCACTCTTTATGTACACTTTGTTTATTTTCTTAACATGGACATCCATGCAATAGTATGTCTAAAACTTGAGCTATGCTATTTAAAAAATATATCAATAGATTGGTTTTAATTTTAGTCAAATAATTTATAAAAGATTCCATGAATCTTCTACCACATTTACAAATATTAAAACACCAATAAAACATTTATAAATAATTACATCTTGACTAATAAATTCCTGAGTGTTTAATTAAAGCCATAACTAATTTATATGCAATGCAAGGTGCAAAATGATACCCACACTACTGTTCCCTGCAGTTGATGATAAATATTTAACTTGAAAAGGAAATTATCGAACATAGAAGAAACATAAACATAATTTGCCATAGATGAATTGTTTATAAAACTGTAGCTTCAGCACCATGTAAATGCTTTATACTTAATGCAAATATCTCACCTGTCTGAATAGGCTGATCACTATTTATAAAAATTTGAATATTTAATATGGGGGTAGTTTTTAACATCGTGCAAATTTATGTAAAAATGTGCCTATGCTAATTAAACAAGACAAAATAGGTCTTTCTGGTAGATGATTAATATTCTTATAGTCGTTTGGAAGATAATAAAAAATACCTATTCTTGGATACTTAATTCATTTTCCATTTAGGCAAGCATGCTTTGATGAGGACGACTTTTACATAAAAAATCCATAAAATTCTCAATAGCAAACAGTTACTGCTTAAAGTTTAAAATCGCAGTACTTTTGTCCTTGTCTGCTTAAAATTATATGCTTATTTTGACTCAAATGTTTTAAAGCTAACCTTTCTGCCTTAAACATGGTATATTTCACTTGTTAAATAGATTTATTAAAATCTAAAAACTTTTTTAATATCCTATCATATGTTTCATTTTAACTGATACATGGGGCTGAGGAGTTAAATTCACTGTTATTACAAATATTTGACAGATTCAGTTTACAATAAGAATTACAATCAATATCTGAAAGGCACAAATAAAAACTTTCCTCAAAAGTGTCAAATTCATCCTCGGGACTATTGTCAGTTAAGACATTCAAGACATCCTGCCTCACCTTTCCTTCCCACATCCAAAGAGCTTCAGTGTGGTAGCACAAAGCATACAAGTGTCTCAGTGGGTAGCACACCAGCCTTTGGTGTTGGAAGATCAGAAGGATGTGGGTTCTGTTCCTGTTCCAGGTGATATGGGTTAAATTGCTGATACTGCAGTTCATTGTTATGGGGTGCTGCACTCCTGAGTGTGCTGTCCTTCAAATGAGACATTGAATGGAGGTCCCATCTGCTTAATATCATGTGGCACCCATTGAAAAGAGAAGTGCAAGTTTCCTGATGCCTGTGCCAAATCTTCCCTGGTATAAAAAAAACACCTTTCATCTCCCCTGGAAAGAGGCTACTGGCCTAGTGGTCTTAATCCAGTTGAGGAAGGACAAGTACAAATAAATAAAGCAGTACTGGTACCCACACTGCTGCTGGTTAAGCGGGATGCCAGTCAATGTAATTAGGTTATCTGCTAGGGTTTTCTCACTACTGCCAACTCTGGAGTCCAGGAGCAATGCTATGATGAGACTCGTGGTCTGTGGTGGGTCATGTACCCTCTATGGCTCCCTGTATGCAGATGTTTGTCATTTCTGCCATCAGCAGCCTATACTCCAATGTTACAGTTTGGGTAAAGTGTGAACATGTGATGGCCATACAGGATGATCATTGCAGGTAACAGCACCTGCCACTGCTGATGTATCATCATTCCTATCTCCATCCAGCTATGCTCTAGAGTTGCCCAGGAAGGGGCACCTTGCAGGCATATGCAACATAGGTTCTGTTTCATGAGTCCTGCCACATCCATGTCCTGTCAAGTTACTCAAGCCACTGAGGTCTTCCCATCATTGCTGCCCTTCTGCAGGAGCACAGAGTGATGGTAGTATGTCAGAGGTACTGTGTCCATACTGCAGAAAAGTGCATAGTAGTTTCCCTTCTGGTAAACTGAGAAAGTCTGACAATGAAAAGACCTCATCTTGCCATCAGCCATGTCTCTGCCTCTGATTGCCAGTCCTGTACTCCTGGTTCTGTAGGAAGCCTTGTGTTTATGCATTCCTGGGCAGCTATGCAAATTATGTCAATAATCCCCACCACCCTCCTTTCTGTATGGCGTAAGTGGACATATCTTGTGTACAGTATGACACTTCTATGAGCTTCTCAACATAGTCTGTACAGCACACTTCCTGTATTATATTGCTTTATGCAGGGCCTTTGGAGACTGACCTAGATGGTACCACTTCACCTGCAGTGTCATAATGTGTGAAGGCTTGTGGTGCAACCAGTGGGTGTTGCCTTTACTGGGGAATGATGTGTTGCTGGTAGAGGTGTTTCATGCAGGTGCGCAGGATCTTTACAATGATTACTGTGCTGCCACCTTTCCAATGATCATATCATGAAGTGTAGTAAAAAAATGTATGACAGGCTGTAGCATGGGTTAAACTGCTGTGCCCTCTCGGGTACTTTTAACTAATAGAAGAAGGGTTTTGGAAAGCTGAACACATGCTCCACAATATGCCTATTTGTATCCGGGCAGTGTTTTACTGGTGTTTTAGACATGCTTTGGGGGTTCCATACATCAACCATGACTCCATCAGGTATCCTGCATCATCTGCTGCATAGGACAGAGATGTGTGGCTTAGACATGGGTACGTACTATCTGTAGCTATCAGTGAATACACTGGTGTGTGTACTTTTACCTACAATGTCATCAATTGTTGTGCAGGAAACTGTCACACAGATAACCTGTATGCCATATGCGAGAATCAGAGGTACTGCCAGGGTGCTGTGCAGACATAATAGGTTATGTGCCTCTGTGCATTGCAGACTGAGCTGACAGCTAGTGGAATGGTAGCTCTCCTGTTGCTGTAATACTATCTGTGGATACTGGGGCAGAACTTAATTGCCATATAGATGAACTCTGTAGAACCTAACACTTTGGGAGACAGGTGATTGAAAAAAAAAGTCATGCATAGTGGTACCTTTCTCTTCTCTGTCATGCTGTCAATTAGTATATCTGCTTCCCCATAAGTTAGGAGACTTATTAAGGAATATCTGATGTGTTCTACTGTCTAATGCCTGTGAGGTACCCATTGTGTCCCCAGTTCTTCTCTATAAGGTCTCTAAAGCTAGAATGGTAACAGCTGCTAACACTCTTACATCACCAGCAACAGGAAGTCTACACCTTCCTCCAGTTAGAATTTGTGGGCTCTATAGGTCACACACAGCCCATGTAATGGCTCTGTTTATTCCAAAATGGTCTGGCATGTGCTTTTCTTTCAGCTGATGATATATTATCTTTAGAAATGCCACATTCATCAGTGCACCGAGCCATGGCACTCCTCTAACAGCTATGCCAAACAAAATTTGCTGTAAAGTAGGTGATGCTTATTTGAGAATGTTCACTCTTATCGTGCTGCTGCATTTTTGCATGGCTTTGGTCTTTCTACTTGGATGCTTCCACCTGCCTCACTTGGTCCTTGATGACTGGGAATTGTGACCTGCTTTCTGTTTATACTCTTATACATTTGATTATGCATTCAGACTGTGATTCGTTATTTGCATGTTATTAAACTGTCATTTGCATATCCTTTTTCTGCACCTTCCAACACATTGCCGCAGAGTGTGATGCACTGTAGTTCATAGGATGATACTAGGCTATTGGGCCAGAGGCCCTTATAAGCCTAGCCAAGAATTTTGCCCATGTTCCCACAAAGTCGGCACCTGTTTCCCCTATCCAGCAGGGACACAGCTGGGATCTCAGGAGTATAGTTTCTGTTTCCCAGTCATCAAAGTTCCCTCTTAAAGAGGGCTGGAGAGGTACTCTGCTTGACATGGAGAGGGAGTCTATTTCACAGATGGGGGAGTCTTTGGGACACAAATCTATCCCGCCAACAAGTTCTGTTAATGTCACAGACAAGGTTGAGGCCTTGTGTGCGTGTTGCATGAGTGGAGTTTGACTTGCGGATATACAGCAACTCCATCAAAGCTGGTTCTAAGATGGCCTTGTATGCCAGACACAGGTCATTTCTGAGCAGTTTGTATGAGAATGAGCAGAGGGACAGGGCTATTAGCCTATCTGTATAGCTAGGTGTTTGAGACCCTGGATTTTCCTGGTCGGGATCCTCTGTGGTCTCTCCAGCTGCTGCATGCACTTGGCGGAAGGTGCATGCTGAAGGGGGCATTGTACTCAGTAATAGGTCTGATAAGGAGGAGTAAGGGGATGTTATGACCTCCTTATTCCTGGATGAAATACCCTTATTTATGAGATGGGCCATGTAGAAAGCCTTCTGTACAATGGAGGCAACATGGTGGTCAAAAGTCAGGTTGCTATCAACCTGGGTGCCCAAGTCCCTCACGACTGATTGTGTGCTTAGTATGGTGTTATTAATGTGATAATTAGTGGGGATGCCATTTTCCCCAAAGGGGATAGTGATGCATTTCTTGGCATTCAGTTTGAGGCCATGCTTCTGGCTCCAGTCATTGGTTTGGGTAAGGCCTTCTTGAAGGATGTTCACATCACTAGGGGAATTTAAGACAGCACCCAGGTTGCAGTGTGGAGTCTGCATGTCCTCCCCATGGTCGAGTGACATCTAAAGACATGCAGGTAGGTTCGTGCGTGAATGGGTGTGCCTTCTTTGAAGGCTGGGCATTGGGCTGGCAACTCTGCACCGTAAAAATCCACTGCCAATCATTAGCGGACCGGTGTTCCACTGTGGTAACCCCTAACTGGGAAAAGCTGAAAGATCCAGCTTGCATTCATCTGCAACCCTGGTCAGCCACAGACCACTGACTTCGGCTTGCACCTCAGAAAAGTATATCCCAACCAGTAGAGGCCCTATGACTGATCCTTGGAGTACACTGCTAGTTAAGGGTCTACTACTAGAAGTGGCTTCCCCTAATTTGACTGAGTGGATTCTATTAGTGAGGCAGTTAGCCACCCATCTGGTAATATACAGGTTGATGCCTAGCTGGAAGACTTTATCTGTTATGCTGGAGTGGGGAATAGTGCTGAAGGCTTTGGCTAGGTCAAGGTAGGTGGTGCACACCGTCTTCCCCTCGTCCATGGCTTTGGTGATTGTTTTGAAGAAGTTGACCAAGTTTAACAGGCATGATTTCCCTTTGACAAAATATTTGTAGTGTTAGGCGATTTTATGATTCCCTATCTGGCTGTGAATGTGTTTCGCAGAGAGACTATACTGAGTACTTGGTACTATGAGAACTGACCAGCTCCAACTAATTCCAGATATGTCCATATGATGAGCTTCAATGAAGTGATTCTCTTTTTAGTCAGTCTTGGAGTCTTTTGGAACTTCTGTCTTTACACATATGAGTGAGGTGTTGTTAGCCTTTTAAATATGACTTTCTTTAGGACCTAGCACAGATAAGGCTTTGGTTTCAAAAACTGTTGCATAAAGCAAGCTACAGATTTTATATATTTCTCAGCCTAAAATTAAGATGTGCAAATAATATAGTGTTTTTCATGCTGTGTGAGACTCTGTTAAGAGGTGTCATTAGTTTTAATATTCTTCTGCTCGGAACAAAGTGTCTACTAAATTTTTCTGGAACACTGAATTGATTAATGTCTAAATTTACTAACATTATTGATGACAGAATGATTTTCACTGTGTAGAAGTCAATATATTTTTCTTCTCTGGCATGCTTTCTTGTTTCTCCTTATTTGATGCAACATTATTCATGTAGTTGGCATTTTAATCTTTTTATGCTGGCAACCTTTTGAGAAAGTTTTGTCTACATGACAAATAGACTTGCTTGTCAAGTGGTTTTGTCACAATAAATTTTCATAATTTATCTCAGTGCTGTTTGCTTTATCAAATCTTGCATTGCAAAATGGATTATAGCATGAAACCTCTGTCATGAAGTTCTGCTCAATGTATATGTGTGGAATGTCACATAGCCCTTTAAATTCCACAGAAACAGGTCCATATGTTGTCTTATGTTCATGACAATTACTGGAAAACAGACTGGTAATGGAAAATCAGCAGAATGTCTTGTAGAACAGCCATTTATGTATTTTTCTGTTGAAATAAGGAAAATAACTGGTAACTGCTAAGTAAAAGTAGACCATGTATCATATGTAGACTAGATCAATAAACCCACAAAATATTGTACAGATTTATTTTGTCATGATATACCTTGTCTCCAAAACTTGCTTTATGATAAAGTTACATGATTAAAAAATATACGGTTTGCTTTTGATTTTGTTTTTTTTTTTGTGGGGATTAAATGTATTATCCATGTTTATGCTGAGGACACCCCTTACTGAAGTTACTTATGGGTTAACACATTTTATAAACAGGAAAACATACATTTGGCCAGAACTCATTTTCCTAAGCTGTCCAGTCACACTAGTGAAGGGTATCTAACAGAAATTTGCCACAATGTGTTCTGCTAAATGTGTACTCTTGAGGTGAAGTTAGTTCAGACAAAAAGCAACTGCTATACATACAGCTAAAGTGCTGAAGGTGTGTGTGTGTGTGTGTGTGTGTGTGTATATATATGTGTGTGTATATATAGATATATATATATATATATATATATATACATATATATGGATATATATCTGTATAGATATATAGATAGTAATACTGACTTTTTTCATGTATAAATGCTATGATGGGCAACTGTTCATTAGTGTGTTAGCTTAGTGTATACCTATGAAGCAAGCAGTAATGTCTGACAGAGTATGTGTTAATGTGTAATTAACGCTCGCCCAGGGATGATGTTATGAGGCCCGACACTGCAGGCAGTGGGCCTCTACACACCTGGAAGGGCATTAATTACACATTAACATACTCTGGAGGGTATTATTGCCCTTAGACAAAGGGTTCTCTGTAAAATTGTTATGTTTTACTTGCTTATTTATTTTTAAGTACTATTTTTTTATATATTTTTAATGTAAAATAGTTCCTCCTCCTACTGTTACAAACTTGCTGTAGTATATGTTAATGGTGTTAGAGGAAGCATTTTGCATCAAATGTATATAAAAAATAATATAGTTCTTTAAAAAAATAACCAAGTGAAACAACAGTTTTACACACAGCCCATTCTCTCTCTTCTACACAGTCTCTTCTGCTTTCACACACCTACATATACACACAGTGTCTTCTGCTTTCATACACACATTCACTCACACAAGATCTGTCTCACCCGCTTTCTCAATCTGTCTCCATCTGCTTTCATACACTCATTCAATCTCTCTCTCTCTCTCATAGGCAGTTTCCTCTGCTTACATATATGCATTCACTCGCACATCACTCTCGCTTTCTCTCTCTCTCTCTCTCTCTCTCTCTCTCAGTTTTCCTTCTCTCACTCACTCACTCACTCACTCACTCACTCACTCACTCACTCACACACACACACATTCTCTGCTTTCATGTATGTATTCACACCCACATGCAGACAGAACCATAAACAAACTCTTCTTTTTCTCTCGATCGATCTCTCTCTTACTCAAATACACGCATAAACTCTTTCACACATGCTGTATTTTATTTTTTTTAGCTTACACTTGCTAAACAGCCAAAGTGCTGCAAAGTGCTGCTTAGCCAGTGTAAAATAATGGCTCGCTAACACTCACTTTCACTGACCTGCACCCATACAGTCACACACAGACATAGACATATACATGCACACAGACACACGTGTACCTTTTTTGGTTGTTTTTCTTTTTTATATTTTACACTCTCACTAAACAGCAAAAGTATTGCCTAGTGAGCATAAAATAATGATGGCTGTTCAACTTCCTCAGTCCAACCTCCACGGCAGTTTGATAATTTGATGTGAAATGGTGGACTTGTTCTTCACTGGGCATTACTTTTACATTAATACCCTGTTGGAGAATGTTCATTCTCCAATCAGAGTGTTGATGTACAGTTTACCCATTGCCTAAGGTGTGTTAATGACCGCGCGGGCCCTTTTAAGCCTGAGTGTGCATTCCAACCCAACTGTGTCCCTGTGTATCATGGGTGTTTATTATGAGGGGTATGTTGGGAAGTTGTCAAGTGGAGGTGTTAGTTGGGACATTACTGGTAGGCTCTTAGAGATATGAAGACTGAGCATGGGGTGAATTTCTGATTTCCCATCCATTGGTCAAGTTTATGCTTAAATAGGTTTAGGGATGGATTCTGCTTCACATGGGTGGGAAGACTGTTATAGAGCAATGGAGATTCCCTGAGACGTGCATCTGTCTTACCATGTCTTGTTTGTGATAAGCAAAATTTAAATCCTTGGATCTAGTAGTTTTTGATGCTGTTCATTTTGCGAATGTGCAAAAGGTACATCGGAGCTGGATCAGAGGATGACTTGCATGCCAGGCATAGATCACTTGTCAATAACCTATGGAGACAGGGCTTTAAGATGATCATATAGAACAACATGTTTATACTCTGGATTCTCCTGGTAAGGTACCTTTGTGGACATTCAGTTGTTGCATATATCTGGTCGGGTACATGCCATACGTGGCATTATATTCCATGATGGGTGTGATAAGGGCAGAATAAAGTGGCAGTATGACTTTCTGGGACCTGGATGACATGCCCTTACTTATATGTTGGGCAACATAGAATGTAGAATGATTTTCTTACTTCTATGGCCATATCTTGGTTAAAGGCCAGATTGCTCTCTAAATATGTTCTCACATCCCTTTCTACCAGGTCAACTCTTAGGGGTGCCTTATCAATTGAGTAATACCTGTTGCACTTAAAATGTGAACTGTAAATCATGGCATGAAAGAACCAAGACTTCATTAATAGTGTCTTTAGATAGATAACTACTTCCAAAGATAATGTTGCCTGATCAGCCCAATCAAAGATTGTAAAGCTTCTAATTCCTCAGAGCTGCTGTGTGAATGTTTTAATCATACTCCATGTAATATTGCAAATTTTAAAGGCATTAGAGAAGACATTATTCCCTCCTACCACACCTTGTATATCCTGGTAGTTAATAAAGCTATGTACACAGTGGAACACTAATAGACAAAAAAAAGTTAATTTGGAAAAGTTGATGAAAACATTAGAAAAAAGGGCAAATCACCAGCAAGAAATTTACTCAAGACTACTGCTTCTGATGGAATATTTTGGTACTATAGTAATGGATAACTGAGTACTAATTCATAGCCATGTGCTTATTTTAAATGGAGACATACTGTCATTAAACAGTAAGCAGTGCATTCCTTTTAATGATGGAAGCGATCAAAGCAGCAAAGTTTATTTGAGTATGGGTTGAAAAAGAAAAGGTAATCTGATAGATAATGGCCTTAATATAGCAGAGAACGTGCAGTTGTATATTGGGTGGAACTTGTCCGTGACCAAGGTGCTGCAGCTACATTGCAGAGTAGGTTAATTTTTTTGGTGTTGCACATGTAGACCTGTGGGTCATCTTTATACAGCTTGCTTACTAATGTCTATTAAAAAAAACAAAAAAAAAAACAAAAAGGGCAGTCTTGGACTCAAAGGAGGCAGCAATTTGTGAATGATCAGTCATCCGAGCATGTCTAAGCATCAAATTAACTTCTGTTTAAAGCCAGTTGAATCTGAAGGCTTTGAACTTTTGGATGCAATTTCTGAAAATAAGACTACAGAAAATTGTAATAAAGAAATACAAAAGTGATTGAACAATGAGGAGTTGGAGTAGCAAAAAAAGTTGTGTGAGCGTATGACACTTTTATCGAAATCTAAAACAAAAGACCAGTTTTTCGTCTTGGACAAGGCGGCTTACAGGTGAGAACTGGCTATTTAAGGAAGTATAAGTATGCAGAAAAGGATGAAAACTGAGAAACCATACCAGTTAAGTGGAAGAAGATAAAATTGTCAAAAAGAGAAAAAAATGTTCCATTTTAAAATGAGGAGGATAAAAAATATTAAGGAGCAAAATGCTGTGGGAGACTGTGTAGCAGAATTTAAATGGAGAGAGACTGGGATGAGGATGGATAACAAAGGCAAGTCTAATCACCAAATCCCTTTGCTAATCATTCACAAAAAAGCAAATTGTTTCTGCAAAGATGGCCAGTGAAAGTATTCTGAATGGAAGATTAATATTAGACTTTGACTAAATGCTTCTGGAATTCAGAAGGCTTCTGTCCAATATGCACAAGGTGATATGACATGATTGCATTCATGCAGAATTCTTGGAGAGAACTGCTGAGCCCACAATGCTCAGTGAATCAGTGGTAGATAACTGCACAGTCAGTCATTGAAAACTTTATAATTTGTACTTCATAAAAAATGGAAGAAACATTGGGCAGGTAAGAGAGTTGCAAGAGTTGACACATTTGTATGCGGCACTCTGGAATGGCTTCCAAAACAAACACTGTCTGGTAACTTTTAGGATCCAGTGCAGGTCAGTATATATTCCAAACATGGAATTCATGCCAAACATCTACAATAAGTGCACTAAAATAACTGTGTGTCTGTGACAAATTGAGAGAAAAAAGCAAAGCTTTTTACAGTATTAGAAGTGGTGCCAATTTTTTTTTTTTTACATTTCTTTGTGCAGCCTGGACATTTAGATTAGAAGTGAAAGATATGTGAGTAAGGAATTTGACATTTTTACTCTTAAGTACAGTAAAGTATTTAAACATATTTGAGGTAGACACAAAATTGTACCATGTACTAATCACTTTTCATACACAAGTTGTTGGAGTAAATGTTCTGCCCTCAAAGGATAGGGTACCACATGGACTAGTGGTGGGGTGGGCTTTAAGTGGCATTTCAGAAAGCAGTGATATGGTTTCACAAGTTTATTCAACAGGGATGACACAAAAAGGTGAAGGAATTACAAAAACAGATACTGCTTGCTGGAATGGTATTAAAGGAGCCTTAAACCAAGTGTAAAAAAATCCAAAATAATTGGTGCGGATGGGAGCAAAAGCTAAGAACCAAATTCTGTATTTTTGAATGGTGAAGTAACACTATAAAATAGGGATCTGGTTAGCTGAGTTAAAGGAATTGTTTGTTTACATTATTTTTGAGAAAGCTGCACATTTTTGAGACATGGGCTCATAGCATGTTGAAAAGGACATAAAGAACAAAACAATAAAATCTGTAATGGGATGAATTTCTGACTGCTGAGTTTTCCATTAGACTAAAGCTTGTTTGATAAATCCAGTAAATATGAAAGTGTATAATGTGTACAACATACACACAGTAAGCGTTGTGTTTCATGAAAGCCCAATCCTACTCTGCAAGGCTTTGTGCACCATAAGATATAAACACAAAAGCCTTTTCAGATTTATAAACCCAGTAATGGACCCACATGATCTTAGATCCTTGCATACTAACCACATTTCCCTTCGAATAGCCATGCCCTAATCATGCTCTGTTGATTTTATTGCAGTACCCAATCACATATCCTTATGCTAAAGACTTGCCCCTAAATCATGCCTCATACGCTATGTGGCAGTTAACAATACAATTCTAGTGCTAGCAGTATAATGTAGAAGAAGGCAACAGTACACAACTATGGTGTGTTGAAAATACGGCATACCCCTCCCTGACAGTATATTGCTACCACACTCTACCCTGTCCTGCTCCTGTATTATGGTGCTGGCCAAGTTCCAACAGTGAGAGCTCACAGAACACCCCTCCACAAGACATACAGTAATGACTACTGCATTGCTTGCATGTTTAATAACTTGTTAAAGGCATACCTTAAGTATTAACTGCCTTACCGAGTAGTAGAGTGCAGTGCTGTCGAGCTAAACTGTGCGGTCATTCCTGAGGTTGTGTGCTTAGTACGCTTCTATGCTGAGTGTTACTCAAGGTATGAGGAATGCAAATTTGCACCCATGGGGACTGTAGTTGTCCCCTTAGTTGGCATACTGTACTTGGTACATAAGGCATTGATGAATGTCATTAAGGTGGAAAATGATACAGTCATTGCACCAAAAACAAGTCGGCCCAGCTAATCATAAATCAACTGATCAGACATTGTTGGCTTTGTTTTTTTGTGGGAGATCACAATCTGGGGGGGATTGGGGAGCTTTTCCTTTCACCACTCCAGATCTCTGATTTGGTTTGGTATATATAATTAATAGGAAAAGTGGTGGTAGCAGGGGAACTTGGTCCCCCTGAAAAAGACTTTTTTTTATTTTTGGAGCGATCATTTTTTGTCTTGGTGGGTTTATTTGCCATCATTGATACAACTGTGCAACTAAGTGTCACATAACTTGTGCAATACATATAATCTCTGACATTAAGATGGCGTTAGGTAGTATTTTATGCCGTTTTGTGCATCTTCTGTGTATAAAATGGATATATATATATATATATATATATATATATATATATATATATATATATATATATATGATCTGTGTGTGGATATACTGAAGTTAATTGTTAGGAGGGTGGCCTAATGGTTAAGGTGTTTGTCTTACAAACACAAGGTGGAGTGTTTGAGTCTCACAAGGGATAATTGGCTAGGCTTAAAATGGCTCGCAAGGGCAGTTAGCTTAGTACTAATCTATGAACCTATAATTGAAATTTCTGTAGATAGGCTGAATGTTGATTGATTTGATTAAAAAAATCAACTGTCTGGGTCACATGCCCAAAGACATAACCCTAGTAGAGCATGTAAATTTAAAAACAATGTTTCTGCAAAGGGCAAGCCCCCATGCACTCCTCTTGTGGGGTGTTTGTGCTCCCAACACCCCTGCTAATTAAATATACCATGTTAAGTTGTCAATCTCACCTTCATTCTTGCTTGATGGGTTCGAAGCCGATCCTCGGCTCCGACTCGGCACTTGCTAAGCTCGAGAGTCACTTTTACCAGCTCGAGGCAGCCCCATATCCCATGATGCAAGGCGGTAAGTACCCAGATCTCGTTTGCCGCTTCGCTTATGAGGTCCTCCTTTTACCAGCTCCTGGTAAGTGATTTGCTACTTCGCTATTTTAGCCCCTTTTAACTAAAAAAACCCTTTATTGTTAGTTTTATTTTAGTTTTAAACATTTTCTGACAGAAAATTATCTGTCTCTCCTTATTTTTTTAGTCAGACTTTCTCCCATCCCATCCCCCCTCTGTTAGGGTGTGTGTGTATGTTTTTTAGTTATACCTTTTGGTATATTTAATTTAATTTCTTTGACTGGTGTGTGTGTCTGTGTTTGCACCATGTCTAAAGAAAGGGTCTCAGGCTTTAAGAAGTGTGACTCGTGCTGTCAGAAAATGTCTCTGACAGACGGTCACACTTCTTGCCTGTACTGCCTGGGGCCTCTTCACCTGCAGGACTCCTGTGCTATTTGTCATTCTTTCAGCCAGAGAGTCCTGCAGGAGAGAAGAAATAAGTTGATTTTGAGGGGCCTTCTTAAGCCGGAGGGCTCTCCGGCTAAGTCGGCTCCATCCAAGACTGCTAAGTCTTCCAAGGCCCAGGCTTCTGTGTCCAAGCCTGCGGCCTCGGCCCGACTTCGTTCTGAGTCTAGATCGGCTCGGCTGGAGCCGATTCTGGCTTAACAGCCTTCGGCACCGATGGCTATCGGTGCCGATTCTGCATCGACCACTTCGGTGTCGGCTCCGATCGGTTCCGACCACCATGTGGCTCAGGCATCGGTGTCGGCTCCGATCGGCTCCGACACCGTTACTTTTGTGGCTGTATCGGCTCCGGCTGGAGCCGATGCATCGAGAATACCTGTCGGCTCCGACAGGTTCAATAGTTTCATCGGTTCCGATGGCTCCTTCGAGGAAGAGGTCTAGGTCTCCTTCCTTGGAGCCGATACTTTCGGCTCCGGCTTCACCTCTCCTCTCGGAACGGAGCCATCGGAGCCGATCTTCAAGGTCATCCAGGCTTTCTGACCATGATTTAGAGAGTGGACTGTACATTACCTAAGTCACAGGCACTGGCCCAAATGTTACATAGTCCGTCTCAACAGACGGCTATTGGTCCACACCCCGTTGCAGTTCCTCCTTCAACTCTACCCCAGAGCTTGGAGTTGGAGTCTTCGAATAGTTACTGCTACGGCTGAGGGACAGATACCCCTTCTGTTCCTTCAGCCTCTACTCTTATCTCCTCTTGAGACCTTCCTTAGAGGGATTCGGTGGCCGGGCTTCCATGGTCTCCTCCGAGGGGGTGAGTGGCATCGGACCCTTGTCCGAGCCCGCTCTTCCCCTTGGAGCCTCGGCCTTGGTGAGCTCGGCTCCGACATCTGCCTCGGAGACTTCCCTTCGGTGGTCCCTGGAGTTCCTAGTTCTTGAACGGGTTCTCTCGGACCTGCCTGGGAGGGGAGCATTCGAGGTGATGAAGAGTGTGCTGGCCACTGGTATCAGCCAGCAGTCTGTTCCCTTAGCTCCTCCCTCTGTAGTGCCTGTTGACATCTCTGCCACTTCTCTTGCTACAGGACCCAGAGATCCTCCGCCTCAGGTTTCCCCATTGGGAATATCCCTCTTCCGAGGATTCTCCTGATGTTTGGAGATCCTCCTAGAAAGAGGACTTGTAAGAGGAAACATATAGACTCCCCAAGTCTATCACTTCAGATACTGACTTAGATGAGTCAGAGGGATCCCCAAGATCCCCTCTGAGGATGTCTGCTTCTCAGACACCCTAGCACTCCTAAAACAGAGGGAAACTGGCCCACCAATAATCCCTCTGAGGATGAGTCAGTATACCTAGAGGCGTTTGGATCTCGGCCCTCCACCTCCTGGGTGTCTCCGCCTTTCGACCAACTTATGCAAGTTATTGCCCGAAAGGCGTGGGCTGCTCCTGACTCTGTAGAGCCAGTCCCTAGGAGGCCTTCAAAATTTATTACTGCCCTGTGTGATAAGCAATTCCTCACTAAGGGTGTCCCCGCTGATGCCATGGTGGTGGCTGCTGCCACCAAGAAGGAACTCGCAGATCCTTCCACTCCATCCATCCTCCTAATAAGGACTCTAGGACCATGGATAGGTACGGTAAGCGGATGTTTTCCTCAGCGACCTTTGCTATGCGTTCGCTGAATTATCTATGTCACTTCACCAGACTCCAAAGGGATATCCTTAAGGAGCTAGGTGATGTTGTACAGGATCCTACAGCTGCAGGAGCTCAGGAAAAATTGCTTTGCAGCTAGGAACCCTTAATTCCATTGCAAACTCCTCCATGCGGCTAATATCATATGCTGCTGATGGAGCAGTAGGGCCGCAGGTACAGGTGTGGCCCTTAGACGCCAAGCCTGGATGCGGCTATGTGACTTTGCAGATCCCTTTAAGGCATCCTTCACAAATTCTCCCTTTGATGGGTCAGCTTTGTTTGGCCCTCAAGTGAAGGAAACTTTGACCAGGTGTGAGCAGGACGGCAAGACTCTTTCTGTCAGGAGTCCGTTTTTCCACCCCTTCTAGACCTTACCCCAAAGGACAGAAGGGTGGCAAAATGTGGTTCCGCAAATCCCAAGGAGTCACGCCGGATTCACGTGGTCAGTTTACCCCTAGAGGCAGAGGGGGTAACAATAACAGACGCCGCTCTAGAGGCAGAGGGGTCCAAAACCAGGGAAACAGAGAGCCTCTCTCTGACAAGCCCTTTCAGCATCCCTGAGATGTTGCCCGGCTGTCCATCCTTGGAGGCAGTCAGGGGAAGACTATCGCTGTACCCAGAAGCCTGGCGTTCCCTCACTCAAGACAGATGGGTACAGTCGATCATATCCGAGGGTTACAAAATTCCTTTCAAGAAAGTCCTTTCTATCACTCAAATTCCCTTCCAGATGTACCACCCGGTCTAAGGGAAATTGCAGAGTTAGAAGTCTTAAAACTTCTGCAAAAAGAGCCATTCAGCCAGTTACGACAGATCATTCAGAGCCGGAATCTACTCAAGATTCTTTTGGTCCCCAAAAGACGGGAGACTGGAGACCAATATTGGATCTCAGCAGACTCAACAAGTCTGTGAGGAAGACAAGATTCGAATGGTCACTCTTCAGTCAATTCTGCCCTTCTTACAGAAGGACAACTGGATGTGCTCAATAGATCTTCAGGATGCGTACTATCACATCAAAATCCACAGACGCCCAGGAGATTTCTCCGCCGGCTGGGGTCCAGTCATTTCCAGTTCAGAGCCCTGCCCTTTGGTCTCACTACAGCCCCCAGAGTGTTCACCAAATGCATGGCAGTGGTCACGGCTCACCTGAGACGTCAAGGATTCCAGGTGTTTCCGTATCTCGACGACTGGCTCCTTTCAGCCACCACCAGGCATCAGCTTATTCAAGCCAGGGATTACACAATAAAGCTTTGTACTCTTTTGGGCATCTCGATAAACTTGAAAAGTCATCCTTATCGCCCTGCCAGTCTATTACTTTCATAGGCGCAAACTTAAACACTGTTCGGATGTCAGCTACCCTTACAGATCAAAGAGTTTCAGACATTCAAAGTCATGTCAGGATCATTCTAGCCAACAAGAAATTACAGGCCAGAATGGTTCTAAAGGTATTAGGCCTCATGGCTGCGGCCATTACTCTTCCCCTGGCTCGCTTCTACATGCGCCTTCTTCAGTGGATGCTGTTCACACAGTGGTCGTACCAACAACTTCCAATGCGTCACCAGATTCTGGTGACACAGACTTGCAAAGATCATCTTGCTTGGTGGATCACATCTCCCCAGGTTCACCAAGGCAGACACTTTGTACCCCCATCCCCGGTAGCCACTGTCACCACGGATGCCTCCCTGATCGGGTGGGGGGGGTCATTATCAGGGCAGGATGGTTCATGGGACGTGGCAGCCGTTCGAATACCACCTGCACATAAATGTCCTGGAGATGAGAGCAGTGCTTTTAACGTTGCAAGCCCTCAACGACTTTCTTCCCGTAGGGACAATTGCAGTCCACACAGACAACATGTCTGTAGTTTGGTATATCAACAAACAGGGTGGAACCAAGTCCTACCCCTTGTGTCGAGAAGCGCTCAGACTATGGCAATGGGCAATCTCCTCTCATCGGTTTCTGGTAGCAACGCATATCCCTGGGAAAACCAACATTGTAGCGGACAGATTGAGCAGAGCTATTCTCATGCCTCACGAGTGGTCTTTCAAGCAATCTATAGCGGAAGAGATTTTTCTGGAATGGGGTCGCCCAGGTTGCGATGGTTTTGCTACTCCCCAAAACAGCAAATGCCCAGACTTCTTCTCTCTCTTCCCTCTTCCAGGCCATCCCCCCAGAGACGCTCTGACCCAGGATTGGCCCCAGGGACTTCTTTATGCCTTCCCTCCATTTCCTCTGATCCCTCAAGTTATCCAGAAGGCAACCGTTTTGAGAGCCAAATTGATTCTCATTGCCCCTTACTGGCCTCGACAAGTTTGGTTCCCGTTCCTCCATCGTCACCTTTTGGTGCAGCCGTGGCATCTGGACCCAGTGCCACATCTTCTGATTCACCAATCCGGTCAGCTGTACCGGTCTATCCCTTCTCTCAACCTCACAGCATGGTTGCTCCACTTCCTTCCTTAGCCAGGCTTCCTTTGATCTCTAACCCAGTTAGAGACATCATAGTAGCTTCTTTAAAATCCTCTACCAGGAGGATTTATGCAAGCAAATGGAAACGTTTCTCTTATTGGGCTAAGGCCAAGAGTATTGATCCTTTCACTGCCCCTGTTCAGGCAGTCCTGGACTTCTTAGCAGAGATTTTTCATGCAGGCTCCTCTTCTTCCACAGTCAGAGTTCAATTGGCTGCTATCTCGAACTTTCATGTCGGGATCGCAGATCACAATATTATGTCCCATAGGCTCTGCAGGGCCTTCTTGAAAGGAATTTTCCTGCTAAAGCCTCCAATCAGGAATCCTCCTCCTCAGTGGGATCTAAATTTAGTGCTGACATCCTTGATTCTTCCCCCCTTCGAGCTGTTTCTTGTTCCCTGAAATTTCTTTCTTGGAAAACTTTATTCCTAGTGGCTATTACATCGGCCAGGAGGGTGTCTGAACTTCATGCTCTATCGGTTCGACCCCCCCTATTTGGTTTTTCACAAAGACAGAGTATCATTGAGAACTAATCCGACCTTTTTGCCTAAGGTCGCCTCAAAGACCAATTTGAATCAATCCATTGATCTCCCTGTATTTTTCCCAAACTATTCAGACAGAGCCGAACAAAAACTACATTATCTTGATGTCCACCGTCAACTCAGATATTATTTGGACAGAACAAAAGAATTTAGGAAATCTGATCAACTTTTTGTTTCCTATGCGGATAATAAGAAGGGCCTTCCTGTTTCTAAAGTGACCTTGTCTAGATGGCTTTCTTCGGTCATCTCTGAAATTTATCTGCTCAGGGGAAAACAGCTGTGCTCAAAACCTAAAGCACATTCAACTAGGAGCTTAGCTACTTCTACAGCCTTTCAAGCTAGACTTCCTTTAGACACTATTTGTGCAGCGGCCACTTGGGCCACTCCTCATACTTTTGTTTCCCACTACAAATTGGACTTGGCCTCCAGGGACAGAGCCAGTTTTGGCTCTACAGTCCTCAAGAGTCTGTTCCATTGAGCCACCCAGGATAGAGGTGCTAGGGACGCGGTCCCATCAAGCAAGAATGAAGGCGAGATTGACAACTTAACATTAAGAAGTTATGTACCTACCATAACGTTCCATGTTAGTTGTCTTCTCTCGCCTTCTTTCTTGACCCTCCCTCCTTCCCCAGGCCTGGACAGACCTTTCTATAAGAAATTATTATGCTGAAGACCATTCAGACCTGGTCCTTCTTCCATCCTGTAAGTTTTCTCTCTTCCTTTTGGAAGTGTTTTTATGCTTGGTGCTATTGCCCTTTGTCATCAAACGAGATCTGGGTACTTACCGCCTTGCATCATGGGATATGGGGCTGCCTCGAGCTGGTAAAAGTGACTCTCGAGCTTAGCAAGTGCCGAGTCGGAGCCGAGGATCGGCTTCGAACCCATCAAGCAAGAAAGAAGGCGAGAGAAGACAACTAACATGGAACGTTATGGTAGGTACATAACTTCTTAATCTCTGATAACACACAATATTGAGGGAAAAGGCATGATCCCCAATGCTGGTAATTTTGTGGTTTATATAGAGGTCACCTATCAGACATCAGGCATTAGGCCTTGTGTGGCCAGAGGTAGTTTCTTTACTCACCAGTGGGAGTGGGGAGTACTGAGCTGCTTGTTTGTCCTCAGAGGAGTGGTTAGAAGCAGCAACTAGTAATTCGTCGGCCATTTTGGGTCATTTCCTGTTTTTTCCAGCCCCCTGCTATAAAGCACGCTTTGGCAGGCTTTTCTGGCATTAGAGAACTAGGCATAGCTCCTCGTGGTCCCCTGCAGAGTTCCTAAGCCAGCAGAGAGCAGAAAAAGCAACTTTCTTGATCATAAGTATTTTTTAAACTTTTTAGTTCGCATTTTTCAATCTTTTGAGCTTTTCGACTACTGTTTGTGCCTATATTACTGTTTTAGTACCTTATTTTCCTGTTTTTGTGAGCTTATATTGTTGATTGCACTTGTGGGCTAAAGTATTGCTTAAAAGTAACAAACAGGCTAATACACTCAAGTGTACCAGCCTTTGATAGCAATTTAGTCGAAAACAAAGCATTTACTGCATTTTTTTCTGTCTGTTTGCAAAAAACAAAAAAAAAAATATTTCTCCTTTCCTAAACTTTCCTAGCTAGTTGTTCCAGTGATCAGATTTTGCTGATCCCTGGGCTTTGTATTTGGTTTCTGTGTTCCTCCATTTTCTTGTGTGGCCAGAGGTAGTTTCTTTACTCACCAGTGGGAGTGGGGAGTACTGAGCTGCTTGTTTGTCCTCAGAGGAGTGGTTAGAAGCAGCAACTAGTAATTCGTCGGCCATTTTGGGTCATTTCCTGTTTTTTCCAGCCCCCTGCTATAAAGCACGCGTTAGCATGCTTTAGCGCGATTTAGCACGATTTAGTGCGATTTAGAGCGGAGCTGCTACCGTTGCACAATAGGGCAGCGCCGGTTAATCAGATTTAAACTATTAGGGCTACCTAAAGTCCACTCTTCAAATTTTCCCTTAAAACTACCTTCCTCAAAGTATACTACTGTTCTATTTAGTGTATCCTACAACTATAAATTATCTCTACTTGACTCCCAAGTAGACTATTCTCTATCTGTATAGCGAAGCACTTGCTCCTACAGTACTTATCACCTCGATACAGCACTCTTGTTATAGAAAGTACCCCAAAAAAAGCAAACCCCATTTCTCGGTCACCCACATCCCCCAGAACCTTTTCTTAAGTTTTTCTGTCTATTCCTTCTAGCATGTCGAGGGATCAGTTGCTAATGTCCTTTCCTGCTCAGCTGGTGAACCTGGGAATATTGAGGCAATGTTACAATTGCCTCATGTACACAGACAACCCTCTCCTCCTCCTACAAAACACAAATACATGCGAGAGATGCAACTATACGGCCAAACTGGAGGCTGAGCTCTCTCAACATAGGACTGGCATGACCAGACAGGAGGAGAAGGTAACCACACACACTATAGACCCAGTCTCACATAATACCATCACAACCTCAAATCATACACATAAACACACAAAGACATACTGGAGGCTCTGATCAAAATCTACCAAAACAGCAGAGGCCACCAAAGCAGACACCCAAACAACTACCACCTCAGAACACAACACCTGCAACACATAGACCACACAGTCAGAGTGTCAAGCAGTCACAGCCCTTAAGGCCAAACACAATGCCAGACACACTAGTCATTGGTGACTCCATAGTCAGACACACTGACGTCCCGCTCACCAGACTGAGTAAGGAGAAGGTCACAGTAAGCTGCCTGTCGGGTGCTAGAATCCGCCACATAACGCATGCACTCAGGTCTCTCAACAGCAGGTACAAGTACGACTCAATCATTGTCCACGCTGGTGTTAACGACCTGAGATGTACCTCCTTGGACTACATGAAAAGAGACATAGAGGAGCTCTCTGATTATGTAGCCCAAGCAGGTATGACCCTGACCTTGAGCAGTATCCTACCTTCACCAAGAATGATTCCACAATACAGAGATAAGATGATCAGCTTTAACAATTGGCTTGAACTCTGGTGTCATTCAAAGGGGATCCAATGTCTGTCTGCCTGGGATGACATGCTGGACAAGCCACGCTGCTTCGCAAGGGACGGCTTGCACTTGTCACCCCTGGGATTCTGGATTTTGGCAAAGGCTCTTGCCACCCCCATAGTGCCTTTTTTAGGCAAGGCTCAAATTCTAAACCTACCACCCTAGAACAAAACAAAGAAAAAAAACTAAGGGTAATGCTGCTCAATGCCAGAAGTCTCAACCTCAAGATGCACGCACTCGAGGCCCTTCTCAGTATGGAGAACATCGATGTCTGTGCTGTGACAGAAACCTGGTTCAAGGCTCCTGAGAGCACCCCAGCACTATCAGGTTTTACCTCATATCATGCGTTCCGGGCCCAAAACCCGGACAATGCCAAGAAAGGAGGAGGGGTATCCATATTCATCAAGGACACCCACACCTCAAGATTGGTGGCATCGCACGATGCATCGGAGACCATCCAGGTGCAATTAACCATAGGCAAGACTGCTCTGCAAATTGTAGCATGTTACAGGCCACCCTCTCAAACTCAGGAACCTCACATGGCCTTCCTGAAAACAATGGAGGGGATAAATGTATCTCCAAACACCATCATACTAGGTGACTTCAACTACCCTAATATAGACTGGGAACACTACTCAAGCCCAAACACTCTAGCCCAAAAGTTCCTGGAATTCATAAACTCAAATGCCATGGAACAACTAGTCACCATCCCCACAAGAGGAGAAAACATACTTGATCTCATCATCACGAACATGGGAGCACAATGTTCAACGCCGGAAGTATACCCCTCACTGGTGAGATCTGATCACAAACTAATCTCGCTGGAGGTCCTCATCCCGCCCCACCCGAAATGAAAAAGTCCACAGTAAAGAACTTCGAAAGCCGACTTCACACTTCTAAAGACTAGTGTGGTCTCCTTTAAGGCCCTGAGCGGCGGTTAACATTACTCAAACCGCTGAATCACTTACAAATGCCTTCTACCAGCACCTGCAGGGATCAGGCAATCCCAAGCAAAACAAAGACTCTTTGTACCAAAGGCAAGCGCCCAGTCTGGTGGACCCCAGCCATAAACAAACTCTACAACAAAAGGAGAAAGCTACTACAAGATAGAGCAAAATCCTTAAAAGTAAGACACCGCTAACCACTATAAGTAATAAGCTAAGAGCTCACATAAAATCATCCAAAGCTAATTTTGAGAAAAATAGCTAAGGACTCTAAAGACAACCATAAGGCATTCTTTAGCTATGTCAGAAACCTAGGAGGAAACTCCCAGATATGCTCAGAATTATTTCAAAATGATGTGAAGATTACTGATCCTACAGACATTGCCAACATACTGGCTGACAGGTTCAGTGCAAACTCCCCTAAAGGAGAGATATCTATACCAAATGATTGCAGCCCCCCAAACATCTCTAACGCCCAGGTGAGAACTGCTCTCTCCAAGGCAAAGAACACAACATCCATGGGACCTGATGGTGTCCCCGGCTGTGTGCTCCATGAACTCAACGAGGAATTAAACCCACAGTTAGGACAGCTGTTTAATCTTAGTCTCACCTCCGGATACGCACTCCAGGGAGTGGCGCACAGCGACTGTGGTCCCACTCCACAAAGGTGGTGCCTCCACCGACCCTGGAAATTACCGTCACATTAGCTTGACAAGCCTTATCTGCAAAGCCATGGAGAGGATCATAATGGATCTCATAAATAAAGACATAGGGAACTTGCAGACTTTGGATCCAACCCAGTTTGGCTTTGTCAAAGGCAGATCATGCCTTTTAAACTTGGTTGACTTTTTCAAACAGTCACCAAGGCCATTGTGAAGGAAAGGCAGTCCATACAGCCTACCTAGACCTGGCGAAGGCTTTTGATACAATACCTCACTCGGGTATCATTGAAAAACTCATCAACTTAAATGTAAACCCATACATTACAAGATGGGTTGCAAACTGGCTGAGTGACAGAACCCACAGGGTCAGAGTTGCTGGCGCCATGTCAGACTCAAAGCCTGTCACAAGTGGTGTCCCACAGGGCTCAGTCCTGGGCCCACTCTTGTTTGGCATCTACTTTTCAGAAGTACAAGCAAACACAGGAGGGTTATGGCTGACAAAGTTTGCAGATGACTGCAAACTGGGCCGTAGTTGAAAACACATCCAACACAGATATCCTTCAGAAGGGTCTCACAGAAACGGATAACTGGTGCCAGAGCCATGGCCTAAAGTTAAATGCCAAGAAATGCATAGTCATACCCTTCGGGAAAAATAAGGTTACCCCTAGCTACCATATAGGTGGCAATCCCTGAACACAGAAGAAGTTATTAGGGACCTGGGAACCCAGGTTGACAGTAGCCTTTCATTCGACACTCATATTGCTAAAGTAGTTAGGAAGACCTTCTACATTGCCCACCTTATCATGAAGGGATTCACATCTAGATCAAGGGAAGTCATAGTCTCCCTATACTCATCACTCATCAGACCAATGATCGAGTACAATGCCCCATTCGAATGTATCTGACCCGACACTTGCAGCAGCTGGAGAGGCCACAAAAGTTCCTCACCAAAAGGATAAAGGGTCTCAAAAATCTGTCTTATGCTGCCCGACTGAAAGAACTCCAGTTATATTCAGTTGCTTACCACTTGCTCAGAGGTGACCTATGCCTGACATACAAGGCCATGTCAAACCCAGATTTGATGAACATGCTTCATCTCAAAAAATCTAGATCCCTCAGAGCCACAAGGGCGGGAGACTTAAACCTCGACACGGTTATCAATAGGACGTGCTGGAGGGATAGATTCATCACCCAAAGACTCCCTATGCTGTGAAACAAAATCCCGGTTTATGTGAGGCAGAGCACCTCGCTGGCCTTGTTCAAGAGGAATCTTGACCAATGGATGGGAGATCGCAGATACACCCCAGGGGTTACCTCAGTGTCACTGCTCGACAGAGGCACAGCAAAATAATGGGCATAGTTTCTCCAAACTAAAGGGGTGGCGTAAGCCACAAAACTAAGGGCTAGGCTTATAAATGCCCTCGGGCAGATAGCCTAGTATGAACCTATGAACCTATGAAAAAGCCCACATGCTCAGGTCTGCAGGAACTACAACAAGTTTGTTTATCATGTCATTAGGAGATTCAGTTCTGGCCCATTACAGGACAATCTGAATGCAAGGCTAGGAAAAAAGAACTTGAATGGCAGATTTGACTTGAAGCTTATTGGAAGCCCGGACTTAAATATGTTTCATTAACAGCATTCTTGAGCTAAAAAAATGAATTTATAGAAATTAAATATTGAAACAATTTTTACGTGTGAATTTGATTTTTTTCATTTTTTTTTTATCTGTAGTACTAGATGTTTGTTTTGCTATTCATGTGTAGGCTTTTGAGTTTTACTTTTACTTTCATTGTAACTTTACTTATATTTGATACCCAAGGATTAATTTAATGTCAATTTGAACTGTTCATATTTTCATGATGTTCATCGTGTTACCCTGCTGCAGTCATCACACTTGGGTTATCCTGTCGTCAGGCGGTCCCACAGTCGGCCAGAATTCCAAAGTCTTGGTCCGGCGTTGGTTGCTGTTGCTTCTTCCCTGACGTCAGTGCACCAGGGGTATATATATTGCATCTGACGACATTTTCTTCAGTCTTTCTTGCCGCACGGTGCCCAAAGCAGAAGCAGTTCGCAAGTGCCGGTCGGCCGACTCCTGAGATTTTTGAAGTCGAATTTCAGATCCGAAGTCTTCAATAAAGCTAAGTACCCCATTGGAGAAACTTTTCTTGCCTCAGACCTATGTCAGAAAAAGTTAACAATTGTATTTCTTGTGGGAAGCAAATACCTCATAAGGATTTTCATTCTTACTGCATACCTTGCCTAGGCCCAGACCACGACGTCACTGGTTGTCGTTTTTGTGCTAGTTTTAATAAGTGTACTATAAAAAGATGCTTTGATTTCACATGACACTACTTCGGTAGAAAATTTAATTACACTATGCTGTCGGAGCAACCGACTACCGGCGTGCACAAAAAACGCAAGGATAAGGACAGGCAGCCTAGACCCAAGCCAGACTCAGAGGCCTCGGCTGGTCCGGTCTCCGGTTCACCGGTCTTCAGTGAGGCTCCGACGCAGCCCCTGACTACCGCCGAGCTGGAACCAGAGACCGCTTTGGAACTTTTGGCGGAAAGTACTAGGCCGACGCAGCCATTTTGTTTAGCCCCTTCCGACGACACTACTGAAAAAGATGTCGGTGCTGCAGAAACACCTTCGGTTTCTGAAGGTGTCTTCAGACCGACGACGCTCACCATAAAAACGTATCCTAAGACTCCTATTAAACCTAAAAAGACTGCACTTCAGTCTCCAGTTCAAGGCCCCATGCCTAATAAACAGATGCTCAAAATGGCTGAGGATTTGATCTCTTTAATCAGGGGTTCCCAACCCCCACCCAACAAAAGGCCTAGACAAGAGGAAGAATATGCCTCCTCTGAACAAGTGTCTATTTCCTCAGGCTCCTCTGATGACCAAGTTTACTCCTTCTCCCCTTATGAAGATTCTGATGCTGAGGATTCTATTCCCTCAGCTTCTCCTACTGAAGACTACTCCTTTGGGGAAACTTTACACACTATGAGGGAACATTTTCACTGGGAAGGTCAGGACTACTCTGACTCAAAGAAAAGGCTCAGAGAGTTTCTTTTACTCCCCCAGCACAGACCACTTGCCATCCCTCCAGTTTTAGACATTGTGGATGATGTTTACTTAGAATCCAGTTTGAACCCAGATTCTCTGCCTCCTGCTCCGGCCAAACCTGACAGATACTATAGAGTGCCTGATTCCCACAAATTTCTTTATAAAAGCCCTGTTGCTGATCCAGAGACTATCTCCCAGGGTCCCAAAGGGGCTAAGGCTTCTATGGCAAAAAATCCTGTACCTTCTGAAAGGAACTCCAGAGCACTAGACAGGTGGGGGAAAAAGGTTTACACCTCAGCCACTCTAGCTATGAGGGCACTAAATTGCCAATTCCACATGCTAAAATATCAGCAATTTCTAATGTCTCAGTTAAAACAAAAAATGAGCACACTCTCTCAACAGTCTGAATTGAAAGAAATGCAGGATCTGTTGCATGCAACTGAACAGGTGGGCAAACATACTTTACAATGTGTGTTTGATTCTTTGGAGGCTTCCTACAGAGCAGCTGTCACAGGGTCTGTTATACGTAGGCATGCTTGGTTAAAGGAACAAACTCTGCCTGATCATGTTAAAGCAAAGCTTCTAGATGCTCCCTTACAGCAGGATGTTCTTTTTGGAGTTAAAGCAGAAGAAGTCTTAAAGAAAATGGAGGATAAGGCAAAATTTATGCAGACAGACAAAGATTTCCTACAGGTACAGCCCCCTCGCTTCAGCAGAAATTGGCCAACAAAAAATTGGTCCTTTCCAGCTACTGACAGACCACAGAGGGGTAAATACAGACGTCCAAGAGGCAGAGGACAACCACAAGCCCAGTACAAACCTCGCCAGTGGGGCACTGCAACACAGAAGGGAGGAGAAGACAGGTCCCAAACTACCAGAAGGCAAACTCAATGACTTGCACCTCATCTGGCCAAGCAACACTCTCTTGGCAGCCCCCTTGGAAGGAAAACTCGCACTTTTTTCAGACAACTGGCACATTGTCACAAAGAACAAATGGGTCCTAGACATAATTTCACGAGGATACAGATTCCATTTTCACACCTTGCCAGTGAAAAGAGGAATGCCAATCCTGCCACAAAATCAATGGGCAGAGGCACAAAAACAAATTACAGCCCTCATGGACATGAGAGCCATTCAACTGGTACCTACTCGAGAGCAAGGCCAAGGATTTTACTCAAGACTCTTTCTAGTTCCCAGAAAGGACAATGCCTGGAGACCAATTCTGGACCTTTCAATTCTAAACACCTTCATACAAGTACCCAAATTCAAGATGCTAACACTACAGCAGCTTCTTCCCATGTTGGGCAAGAAAGCATGGCTAGTAACGTTGGACCTCAAGGAGGCATACCTGCATGTCCCTATCAGACAAAGTTGCAGAAGATACCTCCGTTTCATTGCAGGTTCAACCCATTACCAATTTTCTGCACTGCCCTTTGGCTTATCTACTGCGCCCAGGGTCTTCATAAAATGCCTGGCACCAGTAATTGCATACTGCAGACAAAGAGGAATTCAAATATACCCATACCTGGACGACTGCCTCATCCAAGCAGAAAGCAAGGACATCCTCTTACAACATCTGGCTTTTGTAAAACATCTTCTAAGTTGCCTGGGGTACACAGTAAACAAAAAGAAATCAAAACTAGTACCCTCACAAAATATGACATTCCTGGGTGCCAGCTTGAATACAATGGCCCAGAAGGCTTTTCTGATGCCAGACAAACAACTACAACTGACTCAATATTTCAAAACAATGGCAACAAAGACCCAACTACCTGCAAGAAAAATTCTGCAGGCCTTGGGCTTCATGGCATCTTGCATACTACTAATACCATTTGCAAAGCTGCATATGAGGAAATTACAGTGGTACTTAAAAAGCGTATGGTCTCAACACAGCCACAACTTGGACACAATGATATCTTTCATTCCCTGCCTACAACAGGAGTTTCTATGGTGGTCACAGGCATGTCACCTCAACAAGGGTCAGCCTTTCACCTTGCCCCCAGCCAGGCAAACTATGACAACAGATGCATCGTATTACGCCTGGGGGGCACACATGGCAGGACAGTGCATTCAAGGCGTATGGACTACAGATCAAAGGAATCTGCACATCAATTAAAAAGAGATGCTAGCTGTACAGAATGCTCTGACAGCCTTCAAGAATCTATTACATCCAGGACAACTTACAATAAGGACAGACAACACCACAGTAATGTGGTACATAAACAAACAGGGGGGGGTACACACTCCTACCTTCTATGCAGGGGGGTACACACTCCTACCCTCTATGCAGGCAAGCAATGACCTTGTGGAACACAGCTCTGGCTTACCAAGTTCAGTTACAAGCTCAATTCCTGCCAGGAAAAAAGAACACATTGGCAGACGACCTCAGCAGAAACATCATGGATCCCCACGAGTGGAAACTGGATCCACAAGTATTTGCAATGATAACTCAAAAATGGGGCCTTCCAGACATAGACCTGTTTGCCAGTCCTCAAAACTATCAACTAACAAAATTTTGTACGAGGACACTTCACCATCAAGCTTAGAAAGTGGACACACTCTCATTCAATTGGAAAAACCTGACAGTATATGCCTTCCCTCCATTGCCTCTCCTCACAAAGGTGCTTCTGAAAGTCAGAAAGGAGAGACCACGACTGATACTCATAGCCCCAGACTGGCCACGCCAGCACTGGTACTCACTATTTAGGAATATGGCCCAGGGCCCACCTTGGATTTTACCACAAATTGCCCATTTGCTCACACAGCAAAACAATCAGATTCTTCACAGCCAGCTCAAAACCTTAAATCTGGCTGCATGGCAAATCACCTAAGCATCCAGCCAGCTCCTCTTTCCCAAGCAGTTATGGATGTTATTCTGGGAGCTAGGAGGCCCAGCACCAGGAAGGCCTATTCGGACAAATGGAAAAGGTTTTGTGCCTGGAACCAAGCTAAAGGCCAAAACACACTTCAGCCTCGCATGCCTCATATTCTACAGTATTTAACTGAGATGTTACACAAAGGACTTTCTTTTTCTTCCATAAAAATCCATGCATCAGCTATTTCAGCCCACTACAATAGAGATCCACCCTTATTTTCGCATCCACTTTTAAGGCAGTTCCTCAGAGGAGCAAAAAACATTAGGCCCCCCCAGGAGAGCACCTACACCAACATGGGACCTCAATTTTGTTCTGGCAAAACTTACGCTACCTCCCTTTGAACCAGCTTTCTCTGCAGATCTACAGTTCCTATCATGGAAGACTGCCCTGCTGCTAGCAATAACTTCAGCTAGAAGAGTCTCAGAGCTGCAGGCACTAATGGCAGTGGAACCTTTCCTCATTTTCCATCAAGACAGAGTTTCTCTACGAACTAATCCTTCCTTCATGCCTAAGGTGGTTTCCAGTGTGGCTTTAAATCAAACCATCCACTTACCCACCTTCTTCCCAAATCCACAGAACAAAGGAGAAAGACTCCTGCATTCCTTGGACATTCACAGGCAACTTCATTACTACTTGGATAAAACTAAGGTTTTCAGAAAATCTGACCAGCTCTTTGTATCCTATGCTACAGCTTCACAAGGGAAGGCTATAGCAAAGCAAACCATTTCCAAATGGATAGGACATTGCATTCGTTTTTGCTATACCCATCATGGAAAACCAGTTCCTGCTACCATTAGCCCCACTCTACCAGGGCAATAGCTACATCTACAGCCTTCCTCAGGGGGGTTCCAACCAAGAAGATTTTGGAAGCTGCAACTTGGAGTTCAGTACACACCTTTACCAAACACTATCACTTACCACTGTACTCTAAGACTAGGGCTGGCTTCGCCACTGCAGTTCTGCAGGGCCTTCTAGCCTCCTCTAACCCTCTCTAACTCCTCCACCCATCCTTAGCTTTGGGATTCTACCCAAGTGTGATGACTGCAGCAGGGTAACACGATGAACACAGTACAGTTTTGTACCTACCATAAATGTAGATGTTCGAGTGTACACCCTGCTGCAGTCCAGGTCACCCTCCCTCCATCCCCTCTGATCTAACTGGCTACATCTCTACAATACCTTCCTGATGTATTTGCTTATAGCTGGAGGGATTTTGTGTTTGTGCAAATATTACTTCATTTGGTACTAATTACTGACCTCCTTTTTGGGGGCACCTGACATCTGGGGCAAGAAAAACTGAAGAAAATGGCGTCGGATGCAATATATATACCCCTGGCGCACTGACATCAGGGAAGAAGCGACAGTCCCCGACGCCGGACCAAGACTTTGGAATTCTGGCCGACTGTGGGACTGCCTGACGACAGGATAACCTAAGTGTGATGACTGCAGCAGGGTGTACACTCGAACATCTACATTTATGGTAGGTATAAAACTGTACTTTCTTGTTTAGTAGTGTAAACTACCATGTTAGTACATGCTAGTATAGTGAGATCTGAGGAAGACCTTCACTTCATTAACAGTAATAGATGAAAGTGCTTTAATAACTTTT